>NC_057800.1:48646926-48884636 GCF_018294505.1 Triticum aestivum
GAGTACTGGACTGCAGCTAAGCCTCTGAGTGGGAGACTGGCTCACCACTCGGTAGGATTTTTTTCAAACTTAGGCGAGTACTGGACTGCAGCTAACCCTCCGAGTGGGAGGGTTGCTCTCCACTCGGTAGGATTTTTTCAAACTTAGGAGAGTACTGGACTGCAGCTAAGCCCCCGAGTGGGAGGATTGCTCACCACTTGGTAGGATTTATTCAAACTTAGGCGAGTAGTGGACTGTAGCTAAGCCTCCGAGTGGGAGGATTGCTCACCACTTGGTAGGATTTTTTCAAACTTAGGCGAGTACTGGATTGCAGCTAAGCCTTCGAGTGGGAGACTGGCTCACCACTCGGTAGGATTTTGAAAATTTAGGCCAGAGGACATAAACAAAAGCAACAACAATCATGCCAGAGGACTATAAAGCTCTTGTCTTTGGTAAACAAATTACAACGATATTTCTTATTACATTTTATTTGAATGAATACTTAAGTATAAAAGGGGCGGAGCAGCTCTGCGTTCCAAGCTCGTGGCTCGTCCTTCTTGTGCTCGACACTGTAAAGGTAGTATGCTCCATTGTGGAGCACTCTAGTGTCAATGAAGGGGCCTTCCTAAGCTGGGGCGAGCTTGTGTGGTTTCTGCTGATCCACTCGAAGAACCAAATCTCCTTCTTGAAAGTCTCGACCCTTCACGTGTCTAGCATGGAATCGACGCAAGTCTTGTTGATAAATGGTCGACCAGATCAAGGCCATCTCTCTTTCCTCCTCCAGGAGGTCGACTGTGTCTTGCCGAGCTTGTTCTGCTTCATCTTCAGAGAAGAGCTCAACTTGTGGAGCATTATGAAGCAAGTCACTCGGTAGAACAGCTTCAGCTCCATGGACCAAGAAGAATGGAGTTCGACCAGTCGACCGATTAGGAGTTGTCCTCAATCCCCAGAGAACTGATGGAAGGTCGTCAACCCAGGCGCTCGCTGCGTGCTTGAGATCTCGCATCAGTCGGGGTTTCAGCCCTTTGAGAATCAGGCCATTTACTCTTTCTGCTTGTCCATTCGACTGGGGATGGGCGACCGAAGCATAATCGACTCGTGTGCCTTGTGAGGCGCAGAAGGTTCTGAACTCATCAGAATCAATGTTTGATCTGTTGTCGGTGATGATGCTGTGCGGAACCCCATATCTGAAAATCAACTCTCTGATGAAGCTGACAACAGTACTAGCTTCAAGATGCTTAATAGGCTTGGCTTTGATCCATTTGGTAAACTTGTCGACTGCTACAAGCACATGAGTGAAGCTGCTCCTACCAGTCCTCAATGGACTAACCATGTCCAATCCCCAAACAACAAACGGCCAGACGAGTGGGATGGTCTTCAGGGCCGATGCAGGTTTGTGCGACATATTGGAGTAGAACTGGCAGCCTTCACATCTGTCGACTATATCTTTCTCCATTTCATTTTCTCGTAGCCAATAAAATCCAGCTCGGTATGCTTTAGCCACAATGGTCCGAGAGGATGCTTGGTGACCACATGTCCCGAATGGATGTCGTGGAGGATCACTCGGCCTTCTTCTGGTTTTATGCATTTCTGGCTAACCCCAGTTGCACTTTCTCTGAACAGTTGTCCTCTTATTACAGTAAAGGCCTTGGATCGGCGGACGATCTGTCGAGCCTCTTCTTCGTCTTCTGGGAGCTCTTTCCTAAGGATATATGCAATGTATGGTACTATCCAGTCGGGGGTGATGACCAACACCTCCATGATCAAGTCGACCATGGCTGGGACCTCGACTTCAGTCGAATCTGTGGCACTCTTAGGCTGCGGGGGTTCTTCATTGAAGGGGTCTTCTTGAACTGAAGGTGCATGAATATGCTTTAGGAACACATTACTGGGAATGGTTTCTCTCTTGGAGCCTATCTTTGCTAAATCATCTGCTGCTTGATTTTTCAGTCGGGGGATATGATGGAGCTCTAATCCCTCAAACTTATTTTCTAACTTTCTCACTGCGTTGCAGTAACCAGTCATGGCTGGGCTTCTGACGTCCCACTCCTTCATCACTTGATTGACAACCAAATCTGAGTCGCCGTAGACCATGAGGCGACGGACGCCGAGTGAAATGGCCATACGCAACCCATACAAGAGTGCTTCATAATCTTCTTCGTTATTGGAAGAATCAAAGTGAATCTGGAGGACATATCTGAGCTTGTCTCCTCGGGAGGATACCAGTACTACCCCAGCACCGGAACCATTCAGCATCTTGGAACCATCAAAGAACATGGTTCAGTGCTACGAGTGTACTTGAGTCGGCAGTTGTTGTTCTATCCACTCGGCGAGGAAATCTGCTATTGCTTGGGACTTGATAGCTTTCTTTGCCTCGAACTTGATATCTAAGGGAAGGAGTTCAATCACCCACTTTGCCAGACGACCAATTGCTTCTCTATTGTTCAGAATCTCTGATAACGGAGCGTCCCTGACGACTGTAATGGACTGATCAGAGAAGTAATGTGCAACCTTCTTCGTGGTCATATAGATCCCATAAACAAGCTTCTGATAATGTGGATATCTTTGCTTTGATGGAGTCAAAACTTCAGAAACATAGTATACTGGGCGCTGAATTTTGTAAGCTTTTCCTTCTTCTTCCCGCTCGACCGTAAGTACTGTACTAACGACTTGTCCAGTGGCTGCAATGTAAAGCAGTAAAGCCTCTTTGCTGATTGGGGCAGCAAGCACCGGCTGGGTGGAAAGCAGGGCTTTAAGCAATGCAAATGCTGCATCAGCTTTAGGAGTCCACTCGAACTTATCTGACTTCTTCATCAGTCGGTAAAGAGGTAGTGCCTTTCCACCGAGGTGAGAAAGGAATCGACTTAGGGAGGCCAAACAACCAGTAAGCTTCTGGACATCATGCACACGCACAGGGCGTTTCATCTGGAGCATGGCACCCACTTTCTCTGGGTTAGTGTCGATCACTCGTTCAGAAACGAGAAAACCGAGTAATTTTCCGCCTGGAACTCCAAACGTGCACTTTGATGGATTAACCTTGATATCATACCTTCTGAGGTTGGCAAAGGTTTCAGCAAGGTCAACCAGTAGGTCAGAATCTTTACGTGACTTGACCACAATGTCATCCATGTATGCTTCCACATTCCGACTGATTTGAGTCAGTAGGCACTTCTGAATCATCCGCATGAATGTGGCTCCAGCGTTCTTCAAACCAAATGGCATAGTGACATAACAGAAGCATCCAAATGGGGTGATGAAAGCTGTTTTTATCTCATCGGTTCCGTACAGACGGATCTAATGGTACCCGTAATAAGCGTCCAAAAAGGAAAAACGCTCGCACCCCAAAGTCGAGTCGACTATTTGGTCGTGCGAGGGAGAGGAAAGTGATCTTTCGGGCAGGCCCGATTGATATGTTTGAAGTCGATGCACATGCGAAGTGAATCGTCCTTCTTTGGGACCATGATGACATTAGCTAACAACTCGGAGTGGTAAATCTCTCGGATAAACTTAGCTGCCAGAAGCCGAGCCACTTCTTCACCGATTGACTTCCTCTTCTGTACGGCGGACCGTCGAAGACGTTCTTTGATTGGTTTCACTTTTGGGTCGACTCACAAATGATGCTCAGCCAGTCCCCTGGGAACACCTGGCAAGTCAGAAGGTTTCCATGCAAAGATGTCCCAGTTCTCACAGAGGAACTAGATGAGCGCTTCTTCCTATTTGGAGTCGAGTGTTGTCGAAATGTGGGTCAGAGCAGCATTGGGATCAGTCGGGTGAACATGAATCGATTTCATTTCACCGGACGACTGAAATGCTAAATCTGTGGCAGGCTTCTTAGCTCGCAGCAAATCACTTGGATCTGCATTTTTCTGATATTCCTGCAATTGCACTACTACCATCTGCGCATCCGCGATCTTCGAGCCCTTATGGAAGCATTCTTCTGCCTTCTTTCTCTTGCCAGTGATAGTGATCACGCCCTTAGGACCAGGCATCTTCAGTTTGAGGTACACATAGCATGGTCGAGCCATAAAATGTGCATAAGCTAGCCTGCCCAGAATAGCGTGATAAGCACTCTGGAAATCCACAACTTCAAATGTCAACTTTTCTTTGCGGTAATTCTTGGAATCACCAAAAACCACGTCGAGAGAAATCTGGCCGAGTGAAGTAGCCTTCTTGCCTGGAATGACTCCATGGAAACTCATATTGCTTTAACTGAGTCTGGACATCGGAATGCCCATTCCTTTCAACGTCTCCACATATAGTATATTCAGGCCACTGCCACCATCCATCAGAACCTTAGTCAATCGGGTGCCTTCGACCACTGGGTCGACCACCAACGCTTGCCTACTAGGGGTGGCTATGTGCGCTGGGTGATCGGACTGGTCGAATGTAATGGCAGTCTGAGACCACTTCAAATAACTGGGTGTCACCGGGGCGACCATGTTTACTTCTCTGTTGATGAATTTCAGTCGACTCTTACTCTCAACATCAGCGAAAATCATTAGAGTGGAATTGACGTGGGGGTAACCATCATCGTCCTCCTCCTCATCCTCAACTTTGTCTGTTTCTTTCTCCTTTTCCTTGGGCTGTTTCTCCTGGAATTGCTGGATTAGGAGTCGACACTGTCTAGTGGTATGCTTTGGGTAAATGAAATTACCCTCCTCATCTTTCTTGGTGTGAATGTGGCATGGTAAATCCAGCACATCATTTCCATCTTGATATTTTACCTTCTTGGGGTTCCACGGTCCTTTAGGTTTCCCCTTGAACTTCCCCCGAGTCACAGCTAAGGCGTCACCAGGAGCGACTGGCTTGGCTTTGCGCTTCTGCTTTCGACTGGAGTTTCCTCCTCCGGTTTCGTGGGCGACTGCTTTGTGCTTACCACTCCGGAGTCGGTCTTCTTCTTCACCATTAGCGTACTTGGTGGCAATCTCCATCATCTGAGTCAGAGTCATATCTCCTGTCCAACCGAATTTCAGATTCAACTCCCGATACTTAACGCCTTCTTGGAAGGCACAAATTTCTTGGTGATCTGACACATTCTCCACTGTGTGGTTCAACATGATCCATCTCTGGATATAATCCCTCAAAGTTTCATTCGGTTTCTGAACGCAACACTGTAATTCTGTCAAACCTGCTGGCCGCTTGCAAGTACCTTCAAATGTTTTGACAAATACACGAGCAAGATCTTCCCAAGTACAAATACTACCAGGAGCTAACTGATTCAGCCACGCCCTGGCCGAGCCCTCTAGCATCAAAGGAAGATGCTTCATGGCCACTTCATCTTTGCCGCCACCGATCTGTACAGCCACTCGGTAATCCTCGAGCCAAGTGTCTGGCTTGGACTCACCAGTGAACTTACTGACTCCAGTCACCAATCTGAAGTTGGGAGGAATCACCGCAGACTTGATGCCTCTGCTGAAGCACTCTGGGCCTGAGACATGCATTCTAGTGCTGGTTGGAAAATATTTTTCAGGGCCTTCTCTGTGAGCTCTATTTCTGTCGACCAGACCCTGAACGAGGATAGATCTCGCATCAAAGCCTGGTTCCCTGGGGTCGACTGGAATCCTTCGCCCACCACTTTGAGGGCGTCTGTCATCCTGCTGCCAAGGCATGTATGATCCTCTCCTTGGGGGAGGCGTGGGCCCTCGACGACGATCATCATGATCGAGTCGTTGATAATACTGCTCATGGTTTCTGTACTGATCTCATCGGTCTCCATGTCCCTCACGCCTCGGGGGCGATCTCGGGCTGTGAGCCGACTGGACTGTGTCTGCAACTACGGATCTGCTGTGATTCCTATTCCGCGACTGAGATACCACTGTATTCTGCTCTCCCGCGGCTCGGAGCAAAGCCTGGATCTGCACCAAACCTCGACAAGCTTCTGACTAGGAAGGTTGAATTGACTCCGCTATTCGGGCCACAGCTGCAAGATTCTGGATTGGAGTTCGATATACCTGAGTCGGAGGTGGAAAAAGTTGACATCGACTCGATTCGGGAGAACGCTGCCGAGCACGCTCGTCGAGTGTGCGTTGGAGGTTCTCTAGTTGAGTGCGCTCAACCAAGTTGGCCAGGCGTGCCCCCTCCAAGGCCTGGGCCTCAAGGGTTTCTCCAACGATAGGAGTGTGAAGTGCATCCATGTTCCGACGGCGAAGTTCCTCCCTCCTCTGTGAAGAGAGGGGTTCGGGTCGGTACTCTTCGTGGACATGCAACGGATCGCCGCCACCATCACCTCCGTCTTCACGTGTGAAGCCAGGAGGACTACGTGGTCCATTGACCATCAAAACTTCCGCCGCGGGGTCGCTGCTGTCGCACTCGGATGCAGTCTCTATGGATCCAGTCGATAGGTCGATCAGGCCGTAGAGAGTTTCGTCGGGCTCGATCGACGCAACCTGGGGGGTGGCCGATTGGTGAGCCACCGCATGCCTCACCCACCTCTGAAGCCTCGACCGATAGAATGTTTGCTCCGGCGGGGTTCGGGGAGGGGGAAGCTACAGGAGCCGACGATACTGGGTCGACGGCTACCGCAGGAGGACGCCGCGGACGCACGCGCGAAAGTGTGTTGCCCCGCGGACGGGGAGTGCGTCGACGTCGAGTGGAGCCTCCTGAAGCCAAGCGGAGTCGTCAGCGACAAACACGAGCGCGCCAAGACGGATCTTGCGGCCCTCAGCCAAACCTCTGCCTGAAACCATGATGAAGGGGATCGGAAAAATTGCAACTTCTCCAACAAATCGCTAAGACACCTACCCCAAGGTGGGCGCCAACTGTCGTGGTTCTAAGTCTGACAGTAGAATGGGGGGTAGGAATGTAGAGGCAAAATCCTAGCTATGGAGGAGTTGTACACGCAGGTTTAACGAGTTCAGGCCCTTCTGAGAGGAAGTAATAGCCCTACGTCTCGGAGCCCGGAGGCGGTCGACTGGATTATGAGCGTGTGTGTTACAGGGGGTGCGAACCCTTGTCCCAGAGGAGGGGGGTGGCTTATATAGAGTGTGCCAGGACCCCAGCTCCCCTCCGTTACATAGGATTCAATGTACATAAAGGGGTGGCGTTACAGGTAACGCCTGTATTGAAGTGCTACCAATGATCATTAAATATATGAGTAAATACTCGACCATTGCTGCGTAGAGCGACTTTAGGTCTTCTTATATGTCGAGTGGTTTCATGTTCGAGTGACCTGGATAAAGAGAGATCTCTGAGTGAATGGTAGGTCGAGTGGACTTCACTCGACACCTTTGCTGGATCCCTTCTTCTGATTCTTGAACTTCTTTTGTTCTTAGGACAAGGACCTTAGCACTACTAGGAAAAGGGCTATAGATGGAAATGACACTAATGGCGCACCAGACATGTGGTGCGCCATTAGTATATACTAATGGCGCACCATGTGTTGGTGCGCCATTAGTGTCCAAATACTAATGGCGCACCACATCTACGGTGCACCATTAGTAACAATATTTTTTTAATTTTTTCAAAACTACTAATGGCGCACCGTGGGAGTGGTGCGCCATTACTAGTTGAACTAGAACTTTGAACTAGTAATGGCGCACCACTCCCACAGTGCGCCATTAGTAAAAAAATTAAAAAAAATTCAGAACTACTAATGGTGCACCGTGGGGGTGGTGCGCCATTACTAGTTGAACTAGTAATGGCGCACCACCCCCGCGGTGCGCCATTAGTAGTTCTGAAAGTAATGGCGCACCACTCCCACGGTGCGCCATTAGTAACTTGGCCCAAACATCTCGAGTCAATATGCTTAATCTCACCGTGGGAGTAATGGCGCACCGTGGGGGTGGTGCGCCATTACTAGTTCAACTAGTAATGGCGCACCACTCCCACAGTGTGCCATTAGTAGTTTTGAAAAAAAAATTTAAAATTTTTTACTAATGGCGCACCGTGGGAGCGATGCACCATTACTAGTTCAACTAGTAATGGCGCACCACTCCCATGGTGCGCCATTAGTAGTTTTGAAAAAATAAAAAATTGTTACTAATGGCGCACCGTAGATGTGGTGCGCCATTAGTATTTGGACACTAATGGCGCACCAACACATGGTGCGCCATTAGTATATACTAATGGCGCACCACATGTCTGGTGCGCCATTAGTGTCATTTCCATTTATAGCCCTTTTCCTAGTAGTGGTAAGGGGCTGAATTGGATCCATATATTTCATGCTATGGTTAGGTTTACCTTAATACTTTTGCAATAGAGGTTAATCATAAGTGGGATACTTGTCCAAGTAAGGACAGTTCCCAATCACTGGTCCACCCACATACCAAATTATCAAAGTACCGAACGCGAATCATATGAGCGTGATGAAAACTACCTTGATGATATTCCCATGTGTCCTCGAGAGCGCTTTTCTCTATATAAGAGTTTGTCGAGGCTTGTCCTTTGCTACAAAAAGCATTGGCCACCTTGCTGCACCTTATTTACTTTTGTTACTTGTTTCTCGTTACAAATTATCCTAACACAAAACTATCCGTTATCGCTTGTTTCAGTACTTGCAGAGTATACCTTGCTAGAAACGGCTTATCATTTCCTTCTACTCCTCGTTGGGTTCGACACTCTTACTTATCGAAAGGACTACGATAGATCCCCTATACTTGTGGGTCATCAGTCATGGATTCACCTTCCTCTTGCTTGCAATTAGTCAAATCCACAATCGACATGGGTTGCTTGAATGTATCTTTTAAGTTCTGAATAAACCGGGCTTTTAACTCTGCCCATGAGCCGATGGAATTGGGTGGCAACCCCTTCAACCAGGTGTGAGTTGTTCCATCCAACATCATAGTAAAGTACTTGGCCATTGCCACGTCACTGACCTCTGACAATTCCATGGCCATTTCATAACTTTCATTCCATGCCCCGGGCTGTAAGTTGGCTGTGTAATTACGCACCTTACGAGGCCCCTTAAAATCCTTTGGCAAGCGCTCATTACGCAAAGCTGGTACCAAGCAAGGGACACCTCCAGTCCTCATGGCCACGCCCACTTCAACAGAGGTCGTTGGATAAACCGGAAAAACCTGCTGAGCCGCCTGCTCAGCTGCCTACTGAACCGCCCGCTCAGCCTCTTGGCGGATCCTATCCTGGTCAACCAAGTTAAGATCTCCATCGCGCGCCGGGTCATGCCTGCATGGCTGGTTACGGCGCTGGGCGTTGCTTGACACGACCGTTGAATCCATATGCCTGCTATAGCTAGGGCTCCAGCTTGGGCGAGGGGTCGAATGGATCCTGTCTCGACTATAAGAGTATGCCTCCTGCTGTGCCAGAGCCGTCTGAAGAAGTTCTATGACCCTTCGCGTTTCGATCGCCGTTGGTGAGTCGCCTTCCATTGGGAGAGGCACCAAATGTGCCGATGCAGCGATCAGATTCTCCAAAGGGTTAGAAAAATGACCCAATGGTGTTGGTGCATAATGAGGCAGAGCAGTATTGATACGAGGGGTTTCCATAGCTCGCGGTTGAACCGGCGCCCCAGCCCTGGGTGTTGTAATTTGGTTTGCCTCCGCCGGGTTACTGGGACCGGCCCTGGGTGTGTAGAAGAGGTTCCTAGGATCGTAAGTCAGAGGCAGACGTGATTGAGTCTTCTGGTGCCTTTGCCTCATGACCTCGTTTGATGCGTTCAGATCCATCGTGAGCCGAAAGGTCTCTGATTGAAGCTGCTGAGCCCGAGCATCCAAAGTCGCCAGCTCTGCAGCTATCCTAACGTTCTCTGCCGCCAAGTTTTCCTTGGCTTGTGCTACCTCCCCGTGTAACTGTGTCACCTCCGCATCATGCTGACCTTTATCTGCTGGTTCGACCACGGTGGTCAATAAGGCCGTCATCCTGTCCATGAGATCCATCGACACCTGAGCCGGCGGGCGCGTGGGGTCTCCTGACCCAGCCGCTGCCGACCCGGTGGTTATTGCTGCCGCAGCCCTAGAGTTTTGAGCGCGCTACGTACCAGTCATGAAGACCCCCGCTCTATTCGGCGGCTCAAAGGGTCCGGAATACTGCTGCCATCGAAATAGCCCCCAAGCCCACCATCTAGCACTTGATACAATGAATCTATCTCACATGTGGATGACTCACCGTCGGAGTAGATGGCCGTCTCACCGTCGTCCACCGATCCTTCAGAAAACTCCCCTCCATGGATGTAACCCACGAAGGCATGCCTCACAGCGGGCTGACTCTGGGTGGGTCTCGCGCACTGAGCCATCTCAATGAGGTTGGTGCAGATGTCCGGCTCAGGGCCCGGCTCGCCAATCCGGCCGATGAAGACGTGGATTCCGCCGAAGAGGACACGGTACCCGTACTCAATTGAGCCGGTGTCGGGGCCCCAGCCTGCATCGTCGCTGTAGAGCTTGCCGCGACGACTCTTGGTCATCCGGCCCACAGTGTATTCCTTGAGCCCTTCGAAGCTGCCCTTCAAGAACTCAAATCCATCGTGTGCTGGCCCTATAGTGGGCGCCAACTGTCATGGAATTGTCACGGCAGATGTCCTAGTGAAAGGACTTAGTCGTGGAGCCATCGCAACTAGGAAGCTTAAAGGGGTTAATCGGAACAAAGGACACGAGAGGTTTATATTGGTTCGGCCCCTTACGGTGAAGGTAAAGCCTAGTCCAGTTGATGTGGTATTGCTAGGATTGGATGACCAAGCAGTGAAAATACGCTAGCTTGGCTCTCGATCTGTTTTTTCTTGCCCTAAGCCGCCGCCGGGTCATCCCCTTATATACACAGGTTGAGGCCCTGCGGCCTATAGAGTCCTGGACGGCTCATACGATGTGTCCGGCTCGGTGAAAGCTCACTACTAGGGAAAAGCCTAGCAGCAGCGCGGGTTTTAGGCCTATCAGCAGCGCGGGCACCCGCGCTACCAATAAGGCGCTACAGCTAATAGTTAGTAGTAGCGTGGGTTAAACCCGCGCTACTACTAACTTTGTTAGTAGTAGCGTGTGCCACCCACGCTACTGCTATTATGTACACGCGCTACTACTAATGAAATAGCAGTAGCGTGGGTTAACAACCAACGCTATTAGTATCATTTATACTAGTAGCGCTCAGTTTCCTCCCCACACCACTACTAACTTATTAGAAATTAAAAAAAATAAACCAGTACACATTATTACACCAGCATTAGAAGACATCCAGTAAGAGCATACATAATTGACATGGGTCCTATTTCATGGTTAACTGGACACCGAAGCCAATAAATGAGCCAAAACCCCATCATTATGCATTGGTACTCACGATTGACCACTTCAAAGAACATGCAAGTATGTATGTCATTAACAGTTGCAAACATAAGTTTCTTTGTATCTACTATCACACAGTTCCTCATTCTACCTGTTCTCACTCCAATAATAAGAAAAATGAAAAGGAAAAATAGAGATAATCTGCCGCAATTGCACTTCGGTGTCATGGATTTTCCCAAAATTACCTTTTGCAACAACATAAAATTGCATTGAGATTTCAGAATTAAACATAGGCATATCTCATAGTTTAAAACAAAGGCACTCAATGGAAAAGTGCATAAATTGAGAGAAAACCTTTGGCTAGAATAGCAACACAGCACATGAGCTATGTTCGGTGGCGGAGCTCACTAATCGGTGGAGAAGGTCGAACTACCAAGTACGTAGCAGCGCGACACAGGAGCACCTATGTTAATGCTGCCCACACAGTTGATTTAACTCTTACTAGTTCTTACTTGTTCTTACTAAATTTACCAAGTAATAACTATAATAATAAACGTGTCCAGACCTCTTTTTTGGATTTAGGACTCCACATAGTGCAGCCTATATGCTGTAAGCAGTTTGCGTCACTACTAAAACAGAACTGAGGTAGAGAGTTTGGTGGTGATCATATTAAGTTTAACCAACATTTCACAATTCACATTAGCAAAGATTAAACAAAATCATATGACAGCCCTATCAATTCCTGCTTAACACTTGGAACAAAAAGCATCAAGATAGAACTCAGGAATCAGTAAGTCAGTAAGTTTACCATTGATCATATTCGAAACATATCATACGCATCTTACATATTACAATGAAAGTTTGCATTATGCAGATCAACGGCGTAGGTGGATAACGATCTAGGACAGAATATGATTGAGCACTAGGAGCAAACATGCTGTAATTTTGAAGAACAGAGCAGTGTTCAAGTCCCCAACAGACCACAATCCCAGAGAGGAATAGCGTTGTTCTTTCTTCAAATTACCATACACGGGGAAACAATGACAAGACTGGTTTGTTTTAAAAAAAGGAAGAGGATGATTAAGTGGTTTTACATCAGATCAACAACATGTCAAACAAATCACTCTACCAAGGGTACAACTATGAGGTAGGTTGCACCAAACTCTCATCAGAGAGGAATAAAAAACAAGAGAGAGAGAGAGGACCTTCTATCATGTGGGCAGTAGCAGGGTCGGAGCAGCCACTCGCCTCGTTTTCCTCCTACCACAGCAGCAGATTTCTGCTTGACAAGCAGATAGGAGCACAAAACGCACGCATCAGGTGGCGTCAAGCACATGGCTGCATGTATAACAAAAGGAAAGGCAACTCTCTTCATTTTTCAGTTTCTAAACTAAACACAAAATGATTGTGAAATCTTAGGCATAACCAAAGGAAAGCAGATTCACAAAATCACTTGAACTTGCTTATACTACACATACAAAGTCCATTTTTTTACTGTTAATATTGATGCAAACTGCACTAGAGTGATTTCAAATCTTGCCATCAGCATGAGTCGAGTTGAGTTGCTAACTAACAAAAGACAAGCACAATGCATATACAAGGTAAATTTTATAAATACAGGTGGCCAACATAATTTATTCAGTTTGAAACTTGAGGTGTTGCAAAGTATTGTGCTTCATTTGTTCAAGAATACAGGTAAGTTGGATTGCAAGACCTCTCCTCTTCTCCTCTCTGAAAAAATAATTACTTGCTATGGTGCAGCAAGCAATCGGAAGAAGGAGACGAACAGAGGGTAAGGGGGAGAAGAGAAATGCTTACCTTTCCCCACTTTGGAGGAGAACCATTGAATATGTATGAGCATTCAGGGGCCGACCAGTTTGGTGAACGCAACCCCTATCACCACACCAGCTCCAAGTGCAACTGATGCCCAGCGGGTTGTTGGGCTACCTGTATAAAATAACACAAGTCACAAACATGCATTAGACCATAGATTTAGTGACAGTTACTTCATGAAGTGCAAATTTGAGTTCTTCTCAAAGTGTTTCTTTCAGCATATGCCAACTCTGAATAATTAACAAGTAATAAGATTATAAAATTTGAGAACATTCAAGAAAAATGCATGAATAATTGCTAGGCAAACTAATAATTATGGATTATCGGGTGGAAAACAGACAATTCACATAGCCAAATAACTTTTTTAATAGTTCCCTTACCAACATCAGATACACAGTAACAAGTTGCATTGCTTACTTTATAGAACTTGTGAAATCAAACTCATTCTGGATACAGATAAAAGGACTCCAAGTTATTCAACAGAATAGGATACAGGGAAACAGTTTGAGATTAGCTGATAACAAGCATCACATAGACATCAATGGACAAGCCCCTAAAGTTCGAGAATGAAACTGACTTAGGACTCCACATACTGCGGCCTATATGGTGTAAGCAGTTTGCCTAGCAATTATTCATGCATTTTTCTTGAATACCACAATCCCAATCAGACAAAGCGTTGTTCTTTCTCTAAAAAAATACCAGACACGAGGAAATGATGGTAAGACTGAATTATTTTTAGAACCATGATTCACCATAACCATTCCGAGAGCATGACTAACACCAGGAAAGCATTGTTCACACCAATAAAATCACAAACAAAAGTTTCCCTGGCTAACAGTCAAAGCCATCACATAGCCTAGACCAATTCAAGCACGTCTTGCTATTCATACACTGGCTGACGAATCAATTGAAATGAGACTCTGGCCTCTGCAGAATACAAACATACAGGAAATAAAACGTAAGCGATCTTTTGCTTACAATCATCGGAATCTCAGAGCACTCGACGCAAATTTGGGGCTCCAATCGCGCAGGAAACAATCAATCTACAGCACCCTAAAGCAGGGCATGCGCATTAGTAACGTTCCCAAATGTTTTTTCCTGGAGGAGCGCACCCTACCTATGCAGCTAGGGAATCCCTCATCAGATTAGGCCAATCGAGATGGAACACGAGCATTATTTTCGCGCAACCCTAGATCATGAGATACCCACGGAGGCGCGACGAACAGATCTCGTGATGCAGCGAGGGGAATGGAGAGGTGAGGCGGAGGGGGTTGGGGGCTTACGGAAGCGGATGAGGCCTCACTAGTAGAAAAAGGGTCAAACGTGAAGCACATTAGTGCCGGTTTTATTTTGGCCTGGTACTAATGGTACCATTAGTGCCGGTTCGAAAGGATTTGCATTAATGTCGGTTCGTCTTGAACCTTTAGTACCGGTTCATGGCACGAACCGGTACTAAAGGGGTGGTGGCAGGCTGGCGTCAGGCCGGGGCCCCACGATCACCTTTAGTACCGGTTCGTGGCATGAACCGGTACTAAAGGTCTAACCTTTAGTACCGGTCCGTGCCATGAACCGGTACTAAAGGGGTCTGACCTATAGTACCGGTTTGTGACACAAACCGGCACTATAGGGCAATTTTCAAACTCTATCCCCCCCCCCCCCGTGTGTCGCCATTTCAGTTCTGAAAAAATCAAAAGAAAATGATAAAGACTTCAAAAAATAAAATCCTTCGAGAGATAGTTATATTACTACATCTACTAGTTAGGAAAATTTAAAAACTACAATTTGGACATGTTTTGCAAAAAGTGTAGGGAAAATGTAAAACGGCTATAACTTTTGCATACGATGTCGGAAAAAAACGTATAATATATCAAAAATTTCAGCACGAAAATCTGCATCCGATGGAGACTGCCTATATCTTGTTCGAAATTGTTTAGAATCCTCAAATTCCAAAAGGAAAAAAAGATATGGTCAAATTTCAGTTTGTTTAAATTTTTTTGGTTAAATCTGGTCAAACTACTTATTCAAGAAGTATTAATGTTACTACATAATTATTCAAGAATATTAGTGTTACTAAATAATTATTTCAATTTTTCAATTTTGGTCAAATCTGGTCAAACTATGGTCAAACTGTGGTCAAACTATGGTCAGACTTATTCAAGAAATATTAGCGTTACTAAATAATTACTGTTTTTTAGAATAATAGTTTCAAACTCATACGGTGAAATGTGTGACTTCATGCTCAAGCTAAACTCCTGAGGGTTAATAGGATTGACATCTTACTATTCTCAGGAAAACAACAAGTGCAGACTCGGAAACGAAGGAGAATAGAACCCGAAAGTTAAGCGTGCTCGGGCTGGAGTAGTGAGAGGGATGGGTGACCGGTCGGGAAGTTAGATGATTTGGAATGAGTGATCCACACTTGAGCAGTTAAGAGAGGTGATTAGAGACTAAATCATCAAATAATTCAAATAAATTAAAAATCAAAAAATCAAAAAAAAATCCAAAATTTTCAAAAAAAACCTTTAGTACTGGTTGGTAACACCAACCGGTACTAAAGGTCCCCCATACCAGGGCGCGAGCTCACGCCACGTGGTGGCACTTTAGTGCCGGTTCGTACCGAACTGGTACTAAAGGGGGGGGGGCTTTAGTGCCCACCCTTTAGTGCCGGTTATGGAACCGGCACTAAAGGCCCTTACGAACCAGCGCTAAAGCTCCGTTTTCTACTAGTGCCTCCGAAGGCGCCGGCAAGGGAGGAGTAGGCGACGTGGCGGATGGAGAGGTTGAGGCAGGTGTCCCACTTGGCATCGAGGTCGTACCACGGCGGGATCCCGGACCTGGTGGGCGGGGACGGCTTCGTTGCCGGCACCGGGGCCGGGGCGGGGGCGGGTAGCAGCGCGAGACGAGGAGCGGCGGGCACGCGGCCGCCGGTGTGGCGCACGCGGCGGGGGGCATGGGGGCGGACGGATGGAGGAGAGGAGGTGGACGGGAGGCCGGCGGCGAGTGGGTTGGCACGGGAGAGGAGGTTAGGGATCTGGATCAGGCTGCGTTTTTTTGAGACAGACGGGGGGTGGGTGGTGTGGGACGGTTGGTGGGGTGGGAGGTGGTGGTGTGGTGGGAGTGTGGATCGGACCGGGGTGGACACGCTTAGTAGTAGCGTGGGGTCTTACCTGCGCTATTACTACCTACTTAGTAGTAGCGCCCGTTTTATACCCCTCGCTACTACTATGGCCTATCCCGAGGGCATTGTTGGAGACCATTTAGTAGCTGCGCGGGTTTATACCCCTCGCTACTACTATCAACTTAGTAGTAGCGTGGTTTTTATACCCCTCGCTACTACTAATTAGCAGTAGCGCCCATTTTTAAACCGCGCTACTAATAAACTTCTATGTATAAGGTTTTCCCTAGTAGTGACTCTTGCATGCCTTATCTTACAAGTCTTATTCATACATGGCGGTTTATACTTACGGGCCTTAAGCCGCCTCTGGGCTTGGGCCTACTACAAGCCTTATCATAAACCATCACCTTGTTTACTCTTCGGGCTTCCTTTGAAGTAACCCGCCATTGGAATTGACCCGGCCCCTCCTGGGCGGGTCATACCTGGTAGTCATATCCCCAATAGATGTGCATGAAGCGGAAGTTCATTATGATGCCAGTTCTCATCCAAGGCCTAAGCAACCCGGCAACGACATTGATGTGTACCTAAGGCCATTAGTTGAAGAACTTTTACAGCTGTGGAATGGAAACGGTGTACATGCATGGGATAAGCACAAACAAGAGGAATTTAACCTGCACGCGTTGCTGTTTGTAACCATCAACGATTGGCCCACTCTCAGTAATCTTTCAGGACAGACAAACAAGGGATACCACGCATGCACGCACTGTTTAGCTGACACCAAAAGTATATACCTGGACAAATGCAGGAAGAATGTGTACCTGGGCCATCATCGATTTCTTCCGACCAACCATCAATGTCGAAAGAAAGGCAAGCATTTCAAAGGCGGGGCAGATCACTGGAAGAAGCCCGCCATGCGTACCTGTGATCACGTACTTGCTATGGTCAGTGATTTACACGTAATATTTGGAAAGGGTCCCGGCGGAATAGCTGTTCCGAATAGTGCTGAGGGACGTGCACCCATGTGGAAGAAGAATCTATATTTTGGAACCTACCCTACTAGAAAGATCTAGAGGTTCGCTCTTCGATCGACATGATGCACGTGACGAAGAACCTTTGCGTGAACCTGCTAGGTTTCTTGGGCGTGTATGGGAAGAAAAAAGATACAGCTGAGGCATGGGAGGACATGCAATGTTTGCACGAAAAAGACAGCATGCCTCCAAAGCAGTATGAAGGTCCTGCCAGCTACACTCTTACCAAAGAAGAGAAGGAAATCTTCTTTGAATGTCTGCTTAGTATGAAGGTCCTGACTGGCTTCTCATCGAATATAAAGGGAATAATAAATATGCCAAAGAAAAAGTTCCAGGACCTAAAGTCTCATGGCTGCCACGTGATTATGACGCAACTGCTTCCGGTTGCATTGAGGGGGCTTCTACCGGAAAACGTCTGATTAGCCATTGTGAATCTATGTGCATTCCTCCATGCAATCTCTCAGAAGGTGATCGATCTAGAAATCATACCAAGGCTAAGGAGTGATGTGGTGAAATGTCTTGTCAGTTTCGAGCTGGTGTTCCCATCATCCTTCTTCAATATCATGACGCACGTCCTAGTTCATCTAGTTGACGAGATTGTCCTTCTGGGCCCCGTATTTCTACACAATATGTACCCCTTTGAGAGGTTCATGGGATTCCTAAAGAAATATGTCCGTAATAGCGCTAGGACAGAAGGAAACATCTCCATGGGCTGTCAAACAGAGGATGTCATTGGGTTTTGTGTTGACTTCATTCCTGGCCTTGAGAAGATAGGTCTCCCTAAATCACGGTATGAGGGGAGACTGACTGGAAAAGGCATGCTTGGAGGGGACTCAATAATATGCAGGGACGGATATTCTTGGTCTCAAGCACACTACACTGTTCTACAGAACTCTACCTTGGTGACCCCCTATGTCGATGAACACAAGAACAGTCTGCGCTCCAAACACCTGGAGCAGTGCGACAACTGGATTACATGTGAACACATCAGGACTTTCAGCAGTTGGTTGGAAACACGTCTCAGAGGTGACAACACTGTTTGTGATGAGCTGTACTCGTTGTCTAGGGGACCATCTTTGACTGTATTGACTTACAAAGGATACGAGATAAATGGGAATACATTTTACACGAACTCCCAAGATCAAAAGAGCACCAACCAAAACAGCGGTGTCCGCTTTGATGCAACAACCGAGAGGGGAAAGGACACATATTATGGTTACATAGTGGACATATGGGAACTTGACTACGGACATGATTTTAAGGTCCCTTTGTTTAAATGCAAATGGCTCAATCTATTAGGAGGCGGGGTACAGGTAGGCCCACAGTACGGAACGACAACAGTGGATCTGAACAATCTTGGGTACACTGGCGAACCGTTTGTCCTAGCCAGACATGTCTACCAAACCGAGAAAAAGAAAAGATAAGGAAGCGAATACATCATACGATGACCCAAAGCGCCACATAGTTTTTTCAGGAAAAAGGGACATCGTGGGAGTGGAGGGCAAGACAGGCATGTTCGAAGATTATGAAAAGTTTCATGAAATTCCTCCCTTCAAAGTCAAGGCTGACCCATGCATCCTGATAAATGATGAAGATTATCCATGGTTACGGCGCAATAAGGAAAGGACACAAGCGAAGAAAAATTGAAGACATTCTCTCCACAACTATTATGATGATACCATGCCAACTTTCAACCTTTTCGTAGTTCATTTGAAATGCCTGTTTTTTTTGAAAGCTTGGGACAATGGGGGCAGCCCCCCACTGACTTTTGTATTACTATTCAAGACACAAGATTACATAGAATAGAGATTACATGGGGGCAGAAGGAGTTAGGATATCCCTATACATCAATGGTACAAGGCTATGCTGCTATAACTGATCAACTACCTGATCAACAAAAGGCACCAAGGCCTGTTTGATTCTGTGTCTCATCATACCGAAATCCAGTTTGAATCTCTGGGTCCATCCCTCGACGGTCGGCTATAATAAAGACTTCCATGAACATTGGTCTCCCCCATGTGGTTTTAGCTGCATGCAAAAGTTGCACCCGGTTGCCATGCAGAGGCCATGTGATCCCCAGCTTTCCCCAACATGCGCTACTAAAGTCACAGTGAAAGAACAAGTGTTCCACCGTTTATTCGGGTGGACGATCACATAGCAGGCAGGCATAGTTGTCATCTCTCAACTTCATATGTTTCCTCTTGAGCAAACCTCGAGTGTTCAGCCTATCTGCAAGGAGCAGCCATACAAAAACCTTCCACTTGTTGGTGCACTTTGATTTCCAAATCCATTTGAATGCCTCATCCGCTTCCATGTCCCGAAAACAATGAAGATAGAATTTGCTGGAGTTGAACTCCTCCGATCCCCAAATCAGGCGCCAGGCATCGTGCACCTCCGCGAGCTCCATTGAGGCCAGGGAGGCTTCAAGATCATCCAAATCTTCTCTAGCTTGGACCGAGAGTGGGAGATGGAAGTTTTGGCCGAGCGTAGGCAACGTCAGGAGCACTTTGACAGATACATCCTCATGCCTGGTGAAGGAGAATAGTCGGGGTGGCTATCTACCAGAATGTCACCGTGCCAGGCATCTTTCCAGAACAAAGATGAGCTCCCATTCCCCACCTCAACCGAGGTGATTGCCCTATAGGTTGGCGCCAGATTCATGACGTCCTTCCACCAGAACGATCCACACGGACCAGAAGCATGCGGGACCTGGCCTTCATAGTACATGTTCCACACGAGATCAACCCATGGGATGTCCATGCGGTTATAGAACTTGTGTAGCTGTTTGAGCAGCAGGCCCTGATTTTGGATCTTTAGGTCGAGCACCCCGAGCCCACCCTTGTTCTTGGGCCTGCAAACTAGTTCCCAGGCTGCCAGAGAGACGGACTTCAGACCATAATCCGTGTTCTTTGCCCAAAGACAGTAACGCCAAAGTTTATCCAAATGCTCAAGTATTTTCGGGGGGATCCTGATGGAGCACATCACATAGATTGGCAGGGAGGTGACCACCGAGTTCACTAGTGTAAGCTTCGAGCCAAGGTCAAGCAGAGAGGCTGCCGTGGAGAGTTTGCGCTCAACCGACGACACCAGCGGCATGAGGTCTGTGACAGTTGGCCTGGCCGTTCCCATGGGCAACCCTAGGTAAGAAAATGGCATGGATCCAATGGCGCAGCCAAAGACCTGCGCTAAGTGCGCGGTGGTGGCCGCTGCGGTGTTGACTGTAATGAGAGTTGATTTCTAAAAGTTTATGTGCAGCCCCACTGACGACGCATAATCTTGCAGGATGGACTTGATGGTTTTGGCTTGGCTTTCCTCAACGGGCAACACAAGGATTGTGTCATCAGCGTACTGTATCACCAGATAATTCTCATCTCGAGTTGGGATTGGCAGATGGACATTACCCGCTCTATAAGAGTGATTGATGGCAACTTGCAGCAGATCTGCAGCTAGCACAAAAATAAGTGGAGAGAGCGGGTCTCCTTGGCGCACCCCATGCAAGCAAAAAAATTGTCTGCCCGATGTCCTGTTGAGTAAAACAGAGGATTTAGCCTTCCCGAATAAACATTTGATCCACCCAAGCCATCGATCGTCAAAACCCATGCACTTCATAATTCCCATCATCGGAGCTTGTTCAATCGTGTCGAACGCTTTAGCGAAATCCAGTTTTAAAATCGCAATCTCACGCCCCGAGGCTTGACACTGATGAACGAATTCGTACGCTCACGCAACGCAGTCTTGAATCGAGCGGCCTTTCAAAAAGCCATACTGATTTCTATGTACAATTTTGAGAACAACTCGTTGCAAACGGTTAGCAAGGATCTTGGTCAGGATTTTAAGGCAGCAGTTCAGCAAGGTGATTGGTCGATAGTCATTAGTAGTTTCTGGCGACTGAATTTTAGGGATGAGAGTTATAAAACCTGTATTCAGGCTCTCAAGGTCCAGTGTACCTGCATGAAACTCCGAGCATAGTCGATAGAAATCACCTCTAATGATGTGCCAGCACGATTTGATGAATCTACCACTGAAACCGTCCGGGCCTGGAGCACGATTGGCCGGCATCTCTTTGATCACCTCGTCAATTTCCTTATGGGTGAAAGGGACAGATAGAGCTTGGAGGCCATCTACCTTCTTGATGATCCGAGCGAAATCAAATTTCATGTGGGTCTGGTGGGAGCACCCAAGTCTTTCCTTAAATGCCTGGAAAAGCACAGCCTCCTTGCCTACGTGATCATGTATGACCGAATCGTCCGGCAGTTTGACACATGCAATGCTGTTTCTACGGTACCGTTCAGTGGCCGCCCTATGAAAAAATTTCGTGTTACCGTCTCCAAATTTGAAATTTCGGACTGTGCAACGCTTCATCCAGTAAGCTTTCTTGCAGTCCAACAAGTGGAGAAGATGTTGTCTTAGGATCACTCTGAAATTGGTCTCAGGAGTGGACAATCTCCTTTTCTCCTCTAAGCCATTAATCTCTAGGAGGGTTTTGTTGCAATTATCAATGAGCATCGAGAGTCTGGAGTTTTGGTTGCTCCACTACTTGAGGTCGTACCGAAGAGTTTTGAGTTTCTTGCATAGCACTGCGGCTGCATTTGGGGCATAGCAACGTTTGCCCCATGATCGTTTGACAACATAAAAAAACCGGTAGCTTGATCCAAAAGTCTTCAAAGAGGAAAAGTTTCGACTTGGGTATTTTGGATTGGATGCTGACATAGCAGGGCACGTGATTGGACGTGGGTTTACCCAAGGGCATAACTATAGTGTTTGGATATTTCGCGGTCCAATTCACAGAGGTAAAATGCCAGTCAAGTTGTTCTAGCAACGGATCCATTTGCATATTACTCCGGGTGAAAGAACGTCCCTTGATCGGCAACTCAACTAATGACTGCCTTCTGATGAACTCATTAAAGAGTAACATATCGTTGGCGTCACCCCCTCCCCTGTTTCGGTTGTCTGGCGCACGGATAAAATTAAAATCACCGAGAATGAGCCAATCTTCACAGTTGCGGATATCAAGGTCAAACAACCAGTTGGTGAAAATCGTCCAAGTCGGATCTACACATGGTCCATATATATTAACTAACGTCCATGAATCGTTAGATTGCGTCGAGGTGAGGCTAACGCCGAACTCATCCAGATAGTAATAAGACCACCTGAATTCCCAACAGAGGGCACAAATTCAAACATATCAAATTTTTTCGAACATAACTTCTAAACAAAAGAAGCATCAAAAGAGTCGCGCTTAGTTTCTTGTAGACAGACTACTGAACACCCACTAATTTCTATAGCATTGCGGATCGCCAACTGTTTCTTTTCAGAGTTGATTCCGCGAACGTTCCAACAAAGAACATTCCACTCCTTATTCTGCGGCATCTTCCCAGTGTAGCGTTAGATCAGCCTCCCCTTGATCTCCCTCAAGGAGTTTCTGAGAACTCAGATCATCAGGTGGAATCCCACAGAGAGTAGTGCCAACAAATTGCAGCTATGGAATAGGAATCGGGGGAGGTACCTGGTCACCTGTCGCGGTGTGGCACTGGTCAGCAGATTGCCACAGGGAGCCGTTACCTTGGAAGAGCAGATGACAGAGGGCGCGCCCCGCTGCTTGACCCTGGACTGCCCCTTCTTCATGTCAGTGCACTGTGGAATTCTGAAGCCATCATATTTTGTGGAGCGAGAGCTACAGCGCAGGGAAGTAGTATCAATAGGGGCCTTTTCCGCCGCGACCATCCTCCGAAGATACTTATTAGTGGACTCAGCAACAGGCAGGGCAGGCACTGATGTAGCTGGAGCTTCCACAAAAGTTTCAGACACCACCTCATCCCCCATCGAAGCAGAGGGGGGTTGTGGAGCATACCTATCCTAGATCTCCAGCAGGATGAAGACGGGCAGATCAAAGCAAACATTCAATGGACGGCCAAAGCCAATGCTCACAGCATATCTACCTCTGGTAACTGCCTGAGTAACAGCTATATAAAATGCGAGAGGGTTTATCGGCAGGCACCCATGTCACATAGTAGAAATAGAGGAGACTACAGGTCCCTCAATGCAGCGAGTGAACCGGCCCAGAGAAATCACCCAGAGAAATTGCAGAAAAGAGAAATCTTCCTCAACTCCCACCCTCATCATGTGAGATATGCCGATAGCTCGAACAAAATGTGCTCCAGGCACTTCCCTGCCATGGATCAGAGCATCTGCAGCTTCCTCAACTTCAGAATATACAGACCATTCACTCTGCGGATCATCAGAGATGTTACTTTCCTGCTCCACTCCGTCCATGAGCGAGGGGCCAGTATATTGGAACAAAGTGCGAAAGCTTAATCCTCTGTATGGCGGGGGTGCTACCGGCCAAACACCCCACCCATCATTCTGCTGTTGTTGGGGAGGAGCTTGTTGTTCCCAGGCCGCATCTATTTGTTGTTGCAGCATCTGCTGGTGATCAAGCAACCACTACTGCGCTACTGTCAGATAGGGTAACTCATAGGGATGTGGAGAAGCATTCATGGGAGGCGCCTCGTCCTCATTACCAACCAGTTCAGGAAGAACGTTTCTGTCATTGAGAACATACACCGGAACGGACCAGGATCTTCCCATGCCCGGCAAGGTGCCAATGCGTTTGATGACCAAGCTGTGTGTGGAACTTGTGCAATGTTGCTGATAAGTACTCTAACAAGGACCCTCTCCTTATTCTGACCCGGCCTGTGCCAAAGATCTAACTTGCCAAAACAAGAAACAGCCTTGTTGATGTAATGGTCCGTCTGATAATCCATTGGGAATGCTAGAAACAGAACCCAAGGCACGTACTGAAAAGGGCATTGACGCATATTTTCTCCTTCATCATGTGGCACAAATGAGAAAGTCATGTTATCATCGAGAGGATCTAACTGGTGCGGGCTTTCCTAAATGAACTGATCTCTGACCGCTACATCCGCAAAAGCTACCATGCCAACTCCGATGGGATACACAAAAACATCACGCACCTCTAAGTGAAAATCCTCAATCGTGATGCGCACTACTTCATTCAGAACCATCTGCTTCTGATGACCGGGGACCGGCGGGGTAGCAGTGACCAAGGCGTACCTTTCATGGCTGAGCGGCGGATCATCCACCACGATCATATTGCGCACAAGACGATGGTCCGGCCCTCGCTCGATCCGGGCTCCCATCGGCACGAACTGGAAGGGGCGGGCCGGGAAGTTGTCCATGGTGGTGGATGGGACGACAGTGCTCGCTTCTGCAGTCGTCGGAGAGGTCGAGCAAGGAAAAGAGTTTCCTTGCTTCTCGTTGGTCGGCTGGGGTGGCAGAATAGGGAAGTGGCGAGGGGCCGGAAGCGGAGACGTCAAGCCAATAGCAATATGGGGAAGGGCCCCATTTTCTGGTGTCTTTTTTGGTCGCCAAATCTGTTTTATTTTTGGGAAGTACGGATTCTGCTTGCGTGTCCTGCGTCGTGGATTTGTTGTGGGGATACGCTGCCGCTCCAGCTTCTTCTTGCGCCAAAATAAACGGGGGCACAGACGATCCGAGCAGTCAGGTGGGTCATGGCCCAGGAACGAGCACCGTGCACAGTAGAGAAGTCCAGGGCAAGATGCCCGACGGTGGGCCGGATTATTACATATGGTGCAGGCCATCACGGGCTGGCCAAGCGGTATTTTCACACAAAAACAAGCCCTCTCAAAATTATGGCAAGAAACACAAACTTTGGCTTTACATTGATCTACTCTATGATTCGGTGCCCGGCACCTAGAGCAACGCCCCAAGAGATTATGGATGACTTCCGAAGATGGCAAGTCATTTAAATCACATATTTGTTGGATGTCTACCTCCTCATAATGAGCCTGCCGCAAATCCAAGATACTCTCCAAAACATCAGAAGGAATGTTCCTCCATTTACTCTCTTTACGATCCTTGCCAAGAAATCTTTTGGAAAGGAAATTATTTTCCACCGCAGAAAGAGGAACTGCCAAACTACCGAGCTGCATCGTTGCATGGATCGAATGTTTGTCGGAGCAAGGATCATTGCAATCATCCATAGTATGTCCGGCAGCATCCTCAAAGGAGCTCAGCAGATTTGTGGAAATGTGTTTAGAGAGACCAAATTTCGCCAATTCAGTGGTAGAAGAAAAATCCTTTGAAGCACTTTTCTCAAGAAAACCTAGATTGGTACTGATGGATTTAGGGCCCTGAGTCCATAACTCATTAATTTCCTGTGACGTGCTCCAATGATCAGACCCATCGAATGGGGCACTCCAAGGTTGCTTAAACAACCCAAAATGACAGACAAAGTCTGGCCAAATTCTATCCCTTAGGGCATAAATAAAGTGTCCCACTTTGTTGGAGGCCACTGAGAAGCGAAAATTCTTGGCACCAATGTGTGTCACATTAAAACCAGAAGCAAGGCCACCAATACAACATTGCAAGGCCAAACCAACTGAAGCACAAGAGAGGGGAAAAGGGGCTCAGGAAAAGGTGACCACCAAGAAGAATTCCTTGGCGGTAGGGGAAGGAGAGAAGTGTACTGTGGATCTGAAGCGCCTACGAACCTGGTCCTCGACCTTGAGGCCGGGGTTAAAGTCCCAATGAAGTAGGCCATCCATGGTTCAAGCACAGAGATCATGAACGCTATAGGAGAGGTAGAACACCGGTGGTGGTGGCTGCGGTGGTTGGGGTGGCGACGGTGGTGGTGGTGGTGGGAGGGGTGGGAGGGGTGGGAGCCATCCTTCCACAAACTGGTCAACCGATTGATCTTTCCTCTCACATCCACCCTGTTGTAACAGACAAGTTTCCGTATGAAATCCTGATACTTTGAAAGAGATTGTCCGTTTTGTACACGAAGTGCATCCAGTTTTTGTCGTAACCCTCTCAAATTGCTTGCACATGCTATGTGGATGAAATGATGATATCATGCCAACTTTCAACCTTTTCAGAATTCATTTGAAATGCTTTTCAATTTCAGGGTCTTATAACACAAAATAATTAGTAAATGCATGAAAGATAACAAATGAAGTCAGAAAGGGTTGAAAATTGATGATGTGGCTTTGAATGGTGCATTTTGAACACACAAAAAGTCAGGAGTTCACAGAATTTTCATAAAAAACTTTTTTTGTTAGAAAGTTTAATAAAATATATAAGTAGAAATGAAATAAAATAAAATAAAATAAACTTTAATAACATAAATAAAATTTATGAAACTAAAATTATAAAAATCATTAAAAGCAAAAGGAATTTTCATAAAGAACTTTTTTTGTTATAAACTTTATAAGCAACATGTGTTATTATTGAAACTAAAATTATTTTCTGTTCAAAACATTATAAGCAACCTCTAGTATTATTGAAACTAAAATTATATAAAATTGATGCAACTAAAATTATCAAAGTATTTTTTGTTCAAAATAATTAAAAGCAAAAAGAATTTTCATAAACAACGTTTTTTGTTAGAAACTTTAATAGCAAAAAGAATTATCATAAAGTAAAATAAATAAGTAATTAGAAACAAAATAAAATAAAATAAATAAGTTTTTTGTTGTAAGTAGAAAAAAACAAAATAAATAGAGCAAAAAAGAAAACAAAAAAACAGGGAAAAAGTAAAAAAAATATGCCACCTACTGGGCCACCACGGCGTGAATACGACTAGAAACCCATCCATGGGCCAGGATTTAGGCCCACATTAGGCCCAGTAGGCCCATAGGCAGATAAAGTGACTTTAGGCCCGTAAGCCTGCATTAGAGAGGAGCTCGAAGTGGTCCGCGCAACAGCGCTTATAAACCACTATCGAAGCCTCTCGGCTAGGGAGGTGGGACTAAACATCCCACCGTACCGCGACAGTTCTAGCACAAGACCATTGGTCCCGGTTCGTGGCTCAAACCGGGATGAAAGGTGGCCTTTGGTCCCGGCTCTTTGCAACAACCGAAACCAATGCTAGCCCTTTAGTCCCAGTTGGTGCCACCAACCGGGACCAAAGGCCTCTGCTTCCCGCCCTTTGGGCTACTGAAAAGAGATCTTTGGTCCCGGGACCTTTGGTCCCGGTTGGTCTCACCAACCGAGACTAAAGGGTAGCATTCTGTTGGGAAACGTAGCAGAATTTTAGAATTTTCTACGCATCACCAAGATCAATCTATGGAGTCATCTAGCAACGAGGGAGAGAGGAGTGCATCTACATACCCTTGTAGATCGCGTGCGGAAGCGTTCAAGAGAACGGGGTTGATGGAGTCGTACTCGACGTGATCCAAATCACCGATGACCAAGTGCCGAATGGACAGCACCTCCGCGTTCAACACACGTACGGTTAGAAGACATCTCCTCCTTATTGATCCATCAAGGGGGAAGGAGAGGTTGATCAAGATCCAGCAGCACGACGGCGTGGTGGTGGATGTAGCAGGATCCCGGCAGGGCTTCGCCAAGCGCAAGCGGGGAGGAGAGGTGTAACGGAGGGAGAGGGAGGCGCCAAGAGCAAGGGTGTGCGGCTGCCCTACCTGCCCCCTCTTTATATAGGGGCCTTGGGGGTGCGCCGACCCTAGGGAGATGGATCTCCAAGGGGGCGGCGGCCAAGCATGGCTTCCCCCCAAGCCATGTGGGGGGCGCCCCCACCCCTAGGGTTTCCCAACCCTAGGCGCAGGGCAGGCCCAAGGGGGGCGCACCAGCCCACTAGGGGTTGATTCCCCACCCAATTCAGCCCATGGGACCCTACGGGATAGGTGGCCCCACCCGGTGGACGCCCGGGACCCTTCCGGTGGTCCCGGTACAATACCGATAACACCCGAAACCTTCCCGATGGCCAAAACTGGACTTCCCATATATAAATCTTTTCCTCCGGACCATTCCGGAACTCCTCATGATGTCCGGGATCTCATCCGGGACTCCAAACAACTTTCGGGTTACTGCATACTAATATCTCTACAACCCTAGCATCACCGAACCTTAAGTGTGTAGACCATACAGGTTCGGGAGAGATGCAGACATGACTGAGATGCCTCTCCCCGGTCAATAACCAACAGCGGGATCTGGATACCCATGTTGGCTCCCACATGCTCCACGATGATCTCATCGGATGAACCACGATGTCGAGGATTCAATCAATCCGTATACAATTCCCTTTGTCAATCGGTACGTTACTTGCCCGAGGCTCGATCGTCGGTATCCCAATACCTCGTTCAATCTCGTTGCCGGCAATTCACTTTACTCGTGCCGTAATGCATGATCCCATGATCGACCACTTGGTCACATTGAGATTGTTATGATGAAGCATTACCGAGTGGGCCCAGAGATACCTCTCCGTCATACAGAGTGACAAATCCCAGTCTTGATTCGTGCCAACCCAACAGATACTTTCGGAGATACCTGTAATGTACCTTTATAGTCACCCAGTTACGTTGTGACGTTTGGCACACCCAAGGCACTCCTACGGTATCCGGGAGTTACACAATCTCATGGTCTAAGGAAATGATACTTGACATTCGGAAAAGCTACAGCAAACGAACTACACGACCTTTGAGCTATGCTTAGGATTGGGTCTTGTCCATCACATCATTCTCCTAATGATGTGATCCCGTTATCAATGACATCCAATGTCCATAGTCAGGAAACCATGACTATCTTTTGATCAATGAGCTAGTCAACTAGAGGCTGACTAGGGACGTGTTGTGGTCTATGTATTCACACATGTATTACGATTTCCGGATAACACAATTATAGCATGAACAATAGACAATTATCATGAACAAAGAAATGTAATAATAACCATTTTATTATTGCCTCTAGGGCATATTTCCAACAGTCTCCCACTTGCACTAGAGTCAATATTCTAGTTACATTGTGATGAATCGAACACCCATGCAGTTCTGGTGTTGATCATGTTTTTCTCTAGGGAGAGGTTTAGTTAACGGATCTGCCACATTCAGGTCCGTATGTACTTTACAAATCTCTATGTCTCCATTTTGAACAGTTTCACGAATGGAGTTGAAGCGACGCTTGATATGCCTGGTCTTCCTGTGAAACCTGGGCTCCTTGGCAAGGGCAATAGCTCTAGTGTTGTCACAGAAGAGAGTCATCGGGCCCGACGCATTGGGTATGACTCCTAGGTCGGTAATGAACTCCTTCACCTAGACTGCTTCTTGTGCTGCCTCCGAGGCTGCCATGTACTCCGCTTCACATGTAGATCCCACCACAACGCTTTGCTTGCAACTGCACCAGCTTACTGCCCCACCATTCAAAATATACACGTATCCGGTTTGTGACTTAGAGTCATCCAGATCTGTGTCGAAGCTAGCATCGACGTAACCCTTTACGACAAGCTCTTCGTCACCTCCATACACGAGAAACATGTCCTTAGTCCTTTTCAGGTACTTTAGAATATTCTTGACAGCATCCAGTGTCCCATGCCCGGATTACTTTGGTACGTTCCTACCAAACTTACGGCAAGGTTTACATCAGGTCTGGTACACAGCATAGCATACATGATAGACCTTACGGCCGAGGCATAGGGGACGACACTCATCTTTTTTCTATCTTCTATCGTGGTCGGGCATTGAGCCGTGCTCAATCTCGTACCTTGCAACACACGCAAGAACCCCTTCTTTGACTGATCCATTTTGAACTTCTTCAATATCTTGTCAAGGTACGTACTCTGTGAAAGACCAATGAGGCGTCTCGATCTATCTCTATAGTTCTTGATGCCTAATATATAAGGAGCTTCTCCAAGGTCCTTCATTGAAAAACACTTGTTCAAGTAGGCCTTTATGCTTTCCAAGGATTCTATATCATTTCCCATCAACAGTATGTCATCCACATACAATATGAGAAATGCTACAGAGCTCCCACTCACTTTCTTGTAAATGCAGGCTTCTCCACAAGTATGCGTAAACCCAAACGCTTTGATCATCTCATCAAAACAAATGTTCCAACTCCGAGATGCTTGGACCAGCCCATAAATCGAGCATTGGAGCTTGCACACCTTGTCAGCATTCTTAGGATCGACAAAACCTTCTGGCTGCATCATATACAATTCTTCCCTAAGGAAACCATTAAGGAATGCCGTTTTGACGTCCATTTGCCATATCTCATAATCATAGAATGTGGCAATTGCTAACATGATTTTGACGTCCATTCGCTACGGGTGAGAAAGTCTCATCGTAGTCAACCCCTTGAACTTGTCAATAACCCTTAGCGACAAGCCGAGCTTTATAGATGGTCACATTACCATCCGCGTTTGTCTACTTCTTAAAGATCCATTTATTTTCTATGGCTCGCTGATCATCGGGCAAGTCAGTCAAAGTCCATACTTCGTTTTCATACATGGATCCTATCTCGGATTTCATGGCTTCCAGCCATTTGTCAGAATCCGGGCCCGCCATCGCTTCTTCATAGTTCGAAGGTTCACCGTTGTCTAACAACATGATTTCCAAGACAGGGTTGTCGTACCACTCTGGTGCGGAACGTGTCCTCATGGACCTACGAAGTTCAGTAGCAACTTGATCTGAAGTTTCATGATCATCATCATTAACTTCCTCTCTAGTTGGTGCAGGCACCTCAGGAACATTTTCTTGAGCTGCGCCACTTACCGGTTCAAGAGGTAATACTTCATGAAGTTCTACTTTCCTCCCACTTATTTCTTTCAAAAGAAACACTTTCTCTAGAAAGGACCCATTCTTGGCAACAAAGATCTTTCCTTCGTTTCTTAGGTAGAAGGTATACCCAATAGTTTCTTTAGGGTATCCTATGAAGACGCATTTTTCTGATTTGGGTTCGAGCTTTTCTGGTTGAAGTTTCTTGACATAAGCATCGCATCCCCAAACTTTTAGAAACGACAGCTTAGATTTCTTCCCAAACCATAATTCATATGGTGTCGTCTCAACGGATTTCGACGGAGCCCTATTTAAAGTGAATGCGGCAGTCTCTAAACATAGCCCCAAAATGACAGCGGTAAATCGGTAAGAGACATCATAGATCGCACCATATCTAATAGAGTGCGATTACGACGTTCGGACACACCATTACGCTGAGGTGTTCCAGGCGGCGTGAGTTGTGAAACTATTCCACATTTTCTTAAGTGTGTGCCAAATTCGTGACTCAAGTATTCTCCCCCACGATCTGATCGCAAGAACTTGATTTTTCTGCCACGTTGATTCTCAACCTCACTCTGAAATTCCTTGAACTTTTCAAAAGTCTCAGACTTGTGTTTCATTAAATAGACATACCCATATCTACTCAAGTAATCAGTGAGGGTGAGAACGTAACGATAGCCACCGCGAGCCTCAACACTCATTGGACCGCACACATCAGTATGTATGATTTCCAATAAGTTGGTTGCTCGCTCCATTGTTCCTGAGAACAGAGTCTTGGTCATTTTACCCATGAGGCATGGTTCGCACGTGTCAAATGATTCGTAATCAAGATACTATAAAAGTCCATCTGCATGGAGCTTCTTCATGCGTTTGACACCTATGTGACCAAGGCGGCAGTGCCACAAGTATGTGGGACTATCATTGTCAACTTTAGATCTTTTGGTATTCACACTATGAATATGTGTAACATTACGCTCGAGATTCATTAAGAATAAACCATTCACCAACGGAGCATGACCATAAAACATATCTCTCATATAAATAGAACAACCATTATTCTCGGATTTAAATGAGTAGCCATCTCGAATTAAACGAGATCCTGATACAATGTTCATGCTCAAAGCTGGCACTAAATAACAATTATTGAGGTTTAAAACTAATCCCGTAGGTAAATGTAGAGGCAGCGTGCCGACAGCGATCACATCGACCTTGGAACCATTCCCGACGCGCATCGTCACCTCGTCCTTCGCCAGTCTCCGTTTATTCCGCAGCTCCTGCTTTGAGTTACAAATGTGAGCAACCGCACCGGTATCAAATATCCAGGAGCTACTACGAGTATTGGTAAGGTACACATAAATTACATGTATATCACATATACCTTTAGTGTTGCCGACCTTCTTATCCGCTAAGTATTTGGGGCAGTTCCGCTTCCAGTGACCACTCCCCTTGCAATAAAAACACTCAGTCTCGGGCTTGGGTCCATTCTTTGGCTTCTTCCCGGCAGCTTGCTTACCGGGCGCGGCAACTCCCTTGCCGCCCTTCTTGAAGTTCTTCTTACCCTTGCCTTTCTTGAACTTAGTGGTTTTATTCACCATCAACACTTGATGTTCCTTTTTGATTTCCACCTCTGCTGATTTCAGCATTGAATATACCTTAGGAATGGTCTTTTCCATCCCCTGCATATTGAAGTTCATCACAAAGCTCTTGTAGCTTGGTGGAAGCGACTGAAGGATTCTGTCAATGACCGCATCATCCGGGAGATTAACTCCCAGCTGATTCAAGCGGTTATGCAACCCAGACATTTTGAGTATGTGCTCACTGACAGAACTATTTTCCCCCATCTTACAGCTGAAGAACTTGTCGGAGACTTCATATCTCTCGACCCGTGCATGAGCTTGAAAAACCATTTTCAGCTCTTCGAACATCTCATATGCTCCGTGTCTCTCAAAACGCTTTTGGAGCCCCGGTTCTAAGCTGTAAAGCATGATGCACAGAACAAGGGAGTAATCATCAGCACGTGACTGCCAAGCGTTCATAACGTCTTGGTTCTCTAGGACAGGTGCGTCACCTAGCAGTGCTTCTAGGACATAATCTTTCTTGGCATCTATGAGGATGATCCTCAGGTTCCGGACCCAGTCCATATAGTAGCTGCCATCGTCTTTCACTTGGTTTTCTCTAGGAATGCGTTGAAGTTAAGGACAACGTGGGCCATTTGATCTACAAGACATACTGTAAAGATTTTAGACTAAGTTCATGATAATTAAGTTCATCTAATCAAATTATTCAATGAACTCCCACTCAGATAGACATCCCTCCAGTCATCTAAGTGAAACATGATCCGAGTTAACTAGGTCGTGTCCGATCATCATGTGAGACGGACTAGCCAACATCGGTGAACATCTTCATGTTGATCGTATCTTCTATACGACTCATGCTCGACCTTTCGGTCTTCCGTGTTCCGAGGCCATGTCTGTACATGCTAGGCTCGTCAAGTTAACCTAAGTGTATTGCGTGTGTAAATCTGGCTTACACCCGTTGTATTCAAGCGTTAGAATCTATCACACCCGATCATCACGTGGTGCTTCGAAACAACGAACCTTCGCAACGGTGCACAGTTAGGGGGAACACTTTCTTGAAATTATTGCGGGGGATCATCTTATTTAAGCTACCGTCGTTCTAAGCAAATAAGATGTAAAAACATGATAAACATCACTTGCAATCAAATAGTGACATGATATGTCCAATATCATTTGCTCCTTTTGATCTCCATCTTCGGGGCTCCATGATCATCGTTGTCACCGGCATGACACCATGATCTCCATCATCGTGTCTTCTTGAAGTTGTCTCATCATCTATTACTTCTACTACTATGGCTAATGCTTTAGCAATAAAGTAAAGTAATTACATGACGTTTATGTTGACATGCAGGTTATAAATAAATAAAGATAACTCCTATGGCTCCTGCTGGTTGTCATACTCATCGACATGCAAGTCGTGATTCCTATTACAAGAACATGATCATCTCATACATCACATATATCATTCATCACATCCTTTGGCCATATCACATCACAAAACACTTGCTGCAAAAACAAGTTAGACGTCCTCTAATTGTTGTTGCAAGTTTTTACGTGGCTGCTATAGGATTCTAGCAAGAACGTTTCTTACCTACGCCAAAACCACAACGTGAATTGCCAATTTCTATTTACCCTTCATAAGGACCCTGTTCATCGAATCCGATCCGACTAAAGTGGGAGAGACAGACACCCGCCAGCCACCTTATGCAACTAGTGCATGTCAGTCGGTGGAACCAGTCTCACGTAAGCGTACGTGTAAGGTTGGTCTAGGCCGCTTTATCCCACAATGCCGCCGAATCAAGATGAGACTAGTAACGGCAAGATAATTGATAATATCAACGCCCACAACTACTTTGTGTTCTACTCGTGCATAGTAACTACGCATAGACCTAGCTCATAATGCCACTGTTGGGGAACGTAGCAGAATTTTAAATTTTTCTACGCATCACCAAGATCAATCTATGGAGTCATCTAGCAACAAGGGAGAGAGGAGTGCATCTACATACCCTTGTAGATCGCGTGCGGAAGCATTCAAGAGAACGGGGTTGATGGAGTCGTACTCGACGTGATCCAAATCACCGATGACCAAGTGCCGAACGGACAGCACCTCCACGTTCAACACACGTACGGTTAGAAGACGTCTCCTCCTTCTTGATCCAGCAAGGGGGGAGGAGAGGTTGATGAAGATCCAGCAGCACGACGGCGTGGTGGTGGTTGCAGCAGGATCCCGGCAGGGCTTCGCCAAGCGCAAGCGGGGAGGAGAGGTGTAACGGAGGGAGAAGGAGGCACCAGGAGCAAGGGTGTGCGGCTGCCCTCCCTCCCCCCTCTTATATAGGGGCCTTGGGGGGGCGCCGGCCCTAGGGATATGGATCTCCAAGGGGGCGGCGGCCAAGGGTGGCTTCCCCCCAAGCCAAGTGGGGGGCGCCCCCACCCCTAAGGTTTCCCAACCCTAGGCGCAGGGCAGGCCCAAGGGGGGTGCACCAGCCCACTAGGGGCTGATTCCCCACCCAATTCAGCCCATGGGGCCCTCCGGGATAGGTGGCCCCACCCGGTGGACCGCCGGGACCCTTCCGGTGGTCCCGGTACAATACCGGTAACCCCCGAAACCTTCCCGACGGCCAAAACTGGACTTCCCATATATAAATATTTACCTCCGGATCATTCAGGAACACCTCGTGATGTCCGGGATCTCATCCGGGACTCTGAACAACTTTTGGGTTACTGCATACTAATATCTCTACAACCCTAGCGTCACCGAACCTTAAGTGTGTAGACCCTACGGGTTCGGGAGACATGCAGACATGACCGAGATGCCTCTCCGGTTAATAACCAACAGTGGGATCTGGATACCCATGTTGGATCCCACATGCTCCACGATGATCTCATCGGATGAACCACGATGTCGAGGATTCAATCAATCCGTATACAATTCCCTTTGTCAATCGGTACGTTACTTGCCCGAGGCTCAACCACTTGGTCACATTGAGCTCATTATGATGATGCATTACCGAGTGGGCCCAGAGATACCTCTCCGTCATACGGAGTGACAAATCCCAGTCTCGATTCGTGCCAACCCAACAGATACTTTCGGAGATACCTGTAATGTACCTTTATAGTCACCCAGTTACGTTGTGACGTTTGGCACACCCAAGGCACTCCTACGGTATCCGGGAGTTGCACAATCTCATGGTCTAAGGAAATGATACTTGACATTCGGAAAAGCTACAGCAAACGAACTACACGATCCTTGAGCTATGCTTAGGATTGGGTCTTGTCCATCACATCATTCTCCTAGTGATGTGATCCCGTTATCAATGACATCGAATGTCCATAGTCAGGAAACCATGACTATCTTTTGATCAACGAGCTAGTCAACTAGAGGCTCACTAGGGACGTGTTGTGGTATATGTATTCACACATTTATTACGATTTCCGGATAACACAATTATAGCATGAACAATAGACAATTATCATGAACAAAGAAATATAATAATAACCATTTTATTATTGCCTCTAGGGCATATTTCCAACACATTGGTCCCGGTTGGGGCCACGAACCGGGACCAATGGTTCGACTATATAAGAAACACTTATGAAAATTTTCAGTTTTCATTGCCAGTTGCCCCTCGCCCGACGATGCCGCGACCTCGACGCCGCCAGGCTGCCCCGTCGCTATCGTCGCCCGTGCCCCGAGCCCACGCCGTCGCCCTCCGCCCCCGCCGCCGTCGGCGTTGCCCTCCGCCCCCGCCGCCGTCGGTGTTTCCCTCCGCCCCCGCCGCCGTCGGTGTTGCCCTCCGCCGCCCCCGAGCCGCCCCCCGTCACCGTCGTCGTCGCCCTCCGCCCCCCGCTGCCGTCGCTGTCGCCCTCCGCCGCCCCCGCCGTCGCCCTCACCGGCCGCCCCCGATGTGAGCCGCCGCCGCCACGGCTCTGTTCATTTTTCTTCATATAATTTGTATTATTTTTTGTTCATTGCATTTTTTCATAGATATAATGTATATATGTATGTGGTAGCTATATGATGAATGGATGTGGCTATGTATGTATGAATATAATGTTCATAGCATTTTCTTGTTTATATATGTTTTTTCATATGTGTATTAATTTTTATTTAGGTTGTTAGTAGATATCGATTTTAGGTTAGTGCATTTTAGGTTAGTGTAGAGGAAAAAGTAAAATAAGGAAAAGGAAGAAAAGATGAAGAAGGAAAGAAGGAAGAAGAAGAAGAAAAAGAAGGAGAGGAAGAAGGAGAAGAAGAAGGAGAAAAAGAGGAGAGGAAGAAGAGTAAAAAAGAGGAGAAATAAATAAGAAGAGGACAAAAGGAAGAAAAAAGAGGAGAAGAAGAAAAAAAATCTTCTTCTCCTCTATTCATTTCTTCTTCTCCTCTTTTTTTCTTCTTTTTTTCTTCCATCTTCTCCTCTATTAATCCTTTCTTATTCTCCTCTAGTTAAACTAGTTTATTTATAGTAAATGCTTAATTAGTAGTTGAACTATTTGATTTAATAAAACTACATTATTTATAGTAAGTGCTTAATTAGTAGTTGAACTAGTTGATTTAATAAAACTACTTTATTTTACTATATATAGAGGTAGTTTATTTTTAGTAAGTACTACTTTATTTTATTTATAGTAAGTGCTTAGTAGTTGAACTAGTTGATTTAATAAAACTACTTTATTTTACTATAGAAGTAGTTTATTTTTTTAGCAAAAAAATTAATAGAACTAATTTATTTTTTTAGTTAAAGCAATTATTCTTGCATCGATGTCGACGATGCCTATTCCGCATCCTCATCGTCGACTCAGCGGAGGAGGCCGGCTTGATCAGAGGAGCCATGTACGGGACTGGGCTCCGCTGGGCTGGTTTTGGGAGGTGCTACCTTCCGGGGGGCATAGGTTGGTGAGGAGCCAGCCCGTCGCTGACCCGATCCTTGTTTGGTGGCGGTCGCGTGGGCCAGTGATGGTGCCAAGGCTTCCGGACACCACTTAGGTGGTATGTCGCTATGTCAGCGAGGAGGACGAGCACGTCCGTCGCTACATTGTTGCGTTGGAGGGCAGGTTCGACAATACCTGGCAGGTTCTTCAGGGATCTGACTGGAGCTATCATCCTGGGATGGTACCTTCTCTTTGGGTGTCCACCGCTCGCGTCGATACCCGTCGGGCGCTACGGTTCTAGTTGTATTAGCGATGCTATATGTATGATAGTATTCGAGTATTAGTGATAATATTCGAAGATGTACGGACACAAGAGATGATGTAGTTTTTCTTATAATTGAATGCATGCTAATTTGAATACTTACTTTATTTTACAATTTGGTTTTGCTTATTGAATGCTCAAATTGGAAAGTACTCCTACTTTGAATGCTAAAATTGGAGAGCACTATGCAAGGATTATGCATTTGATTAGTTGATAGCTTATAGGGTTTTTGTTTTCGCAGAAATCTAGGAGCCCCCCCCCCCGCTCCATCATCCGCGCCATCGTCCCCGTCACCGACTCCCCTTCGACCTCGAGGTGAGAACAGCCAAATCTCCATGTTAATATGAGTCCTATAATATGAGTCCTCAGGTTAACTTTAAGTCTGTCGAGTCTCCACCATATATGGGGTAGCTTCTCCTTCATTCCCGTGTTGAGAGTTTTCAAGAAAAGACTAGGCAGACCGATGGTCAACCCGTGATGAATGATAACAATCTAACTTAGGTTTTTTAGTACATATATTTAATTGTGAACATTTAATATTTGAATTATGAACATACGAAATGACATAGTCGGACGACGAAAGTCTCCCGGGGGAGTGCGGATGGTGCCACGACGACTGAGGTATGTGCGACAAGCCTCACCTAGACGAAGACCGTCGCTTCAACATTAAGCTTGGGGAGACATTCGATGTTGAAACGGTACGCAAGGACAACAAGTGTTATTTTTTTGTAATTAAGCACGACTTCAAATATTTCAACATGTACTTTTCATCTTTTACAATTCGACTAGCTTATCCCATGCCATGCAAGACGCTATATCTTGAAGAGGATGGGTTTTGAAGACCATGAAAGTTTCGAAACAAAGAAAATTCACCTAAGGACCCATCATGGTGTGGATTTTGCAGTAAAGTTGTACAATTCTGAGAGCGTAACCCATTTTGGTTGCAAAAAATGGGAAGCACTTTGCAAGATGTATGGTTTTGATGAGGGTATGCTTGTAACTATGGATCTTGGTGATCCTGAAATCGAAGACAATATGGACATTTGGGTCCTTGTTGATACGCCTCCAATTCTACCGCTATGTGAGTTTCTCAAACATAGTTATTAGCTAATTTATATTGTTTATTTCAAAATAGTTGAAAGCTTATTTTCATTGACAGCTTATTTTCATTCTTCAAAGAATGTGCGGGAGATGGTAGACAAAACCCACTACACCGATGGCTCCGAATTAACTTATCAGGAGAAAAATCATCTAGTCAGATTTTGTGCTGATATTGAGAATTACAATATCTACAATCAAACTCCTCCACATTAAGGTCAATACGTGCCACTAGTGCACGTGTTGAACTACAGTAACTACCATGGAGATACCCTGGTAAGATTTTTTACCATTACGACATCCGTGCATCTTTTGCATACTTCTAAAACTAGTACATCATTGCTAACTATGAAGTTATTACTATGTTTTTCAACAGATAATCCCAGAGAATTGTGTTCCTCATTTGATGCATCAGAAAGGTAGCCTTAATGTTTTGAACATACAACCAGGTCATCCTACGAATCTCAATTGTCTATACCAGATTTCTAAAAGAAATGGAGACATTCAAATCAAAGGATGGAAAAAATGTATGCACAGTCATAAGGAGGTTCTTGGAAGCAAAAGGAAGGGAAGCGCAAGAATTAATTGGAGACAGGATGATCTCCATTCTCCATAATGGAGAGTCAGGGTCTATATTGTTTTATGCTATTTTACCTTAAAGAGGGTATTTAGGTCCTACCTAATACTGATAATCATGTGCTAAGAACAATTAAGTAGGGTTGGTTCGGTGACTATGAGGATGATGATCGTATGACTTGTTATTAATAACGAGTAGAAGTTGTATGATAATGATTAGTAGACTTGTTATTATATATGATGATGCATGATGCAAGCATGAAGAGTTATTATATATCAGCGGGTGAAATGAACATGGATTGGATTGATGTGAAGGCAACATGCATGTGGTGCATGTCGAAAGTAGTACAATCCAAACTTGATCAAGTTAGGATTAGTATTACTTTCTACATGCACCACATGTTGCCTTCACTTCAATCTAAGCCATGTTTAGGTATAGCAGTAGCGTTGGTAAACCAAGCACGGAGATATAGGAGAGGACACTTCTCTCTATTAGCTAGCTAATAACAACCTAAATTAACCCCCCAAACCCCTAAACCAGCCCCTTTCAAAAAAAAATATCAGCTCGCCTTTTGGTCCTGGTTGGTGTCACCAACCGGGACCAAAGTCCCCCCTGCCTGGGCTGGCCGCAGCGGCCACGTGGAGGCCCATCTGTCCCGATTCGTGTAAGAACCGGGACTAAATGCCAAAGGCATTAGTAACGACCATTTAGTCCCGGTTCCAAAACCAGGATAGAAGGCCCTTACAAACCAGGACAAATGGCCCTTTTTCTACTAGTGAATCTTAATTCTCTTTGAAGAAATTGTATGCCGCTAGGTTAGAAGGATCTCACTTCATGGCGAGCCATGCTCCACAAGCACACCAGGCAACAGCAACACTGGTCACGGTCCTCCGGCCATATGAACCGACGGTAAGGGCTTACTCCCACGCCAACCTTGCCAGTGATAGTTCACCAGAGAAATCCTCCCCGGGTTCTGAGCAGGTTCAGATTTACCTTTGTGCATTAAAAACAACACATATAATATTAGTGTAATTCAAATGATTTATGCATACACATAGGCTTCATTTCGGATCCAAATTAGGGAATCTAATCACATGTAAAGCCAAAAGCAATCTAGTACTATATGCTCCATGAGGAATTTAAGTTATTAAGTTGAATAACTACATGCATCAAGATAACGGTATGTGTTTTTGTACATTAGTTCAGTTGACAAAATGTAGCAAAGATGTATGCTCACTCATTTCTCTTTGGTTCCATTCCTCTGTTCTGTGCAAAACAGGAACTAACCACGTGAACCGTTTTTCTGCCTATCAATGGCCCTTTTATATGTTGTCTTGACCTTGTTCTTCCACTTCTAGTCTTACTGCAGATGTCCGGGCTTCCTGTATTTCCCTTACCTTATGAATCCAGCAGCCTAATGGAGTGCCATCCAGTTTCTGGAATGCTCAAAAGGAAATATACATTACGTAAGTTTAGTTTTCTTCTTTTCTTAGACTGGAGATACTTGTGATATGTTACGAGTGGAATCTGTGAGAGCGAGAAACGGTTGAATTCTTGAAAAAAGGTGTTTTCATGCGCTCGACGTTCGTCAGGACCCAACTCCAAACCAAGGAAAGGCTCGAATCTATGTTTAGAACCTATGGACTCCCAGATCAAGGCCATCCACCATATGCAATGAATGCACAATGTTTTATTGATTGGTGACAACAAGAACAAAAAATAGTAAGCCTCATGTGGATAGAAAAAGGATGACATACTTGCTTCAAGTTTTTGAGTTTTTTGGCTCGATAATAGCTCACCAACAAAGATTTTAGTCAGTTCCTTCTTTGCCTACCTATTTCATCAATACAGGCTCAATAACCCGTCCCAACCTAAACTCATTATAAAAATACTAAGGAAATTAGCTACTAATGAGCATTCACAAGTTTTCACAAGCGAGATAGCTTAAATATTTTATAAAGCTCACAAGTTGGTCACTTACATGGAAATACTTTGGAAGACTGTTGTATTTATAAGACCTCTTGAAATGCCAGTATGGTCATTACATGCCTCAGAAGTAGAACATATGCGCGACATATTGTGCTTAAGCCACCAAAGACATAAAGTCTCAGGAATAAGTAGGTGGTCTCGTCCAACATTGTGATTGAACATTAACATAGTATTCCAACGAAAAATATTCAATTCTTAGAAGTAACACAGATCTACCAGATGGCAATATTATCAGATAAGCCTCCAAATAGGTGTATGTTGACAAGAAAATATGAATGGTATACTCAGTGTTCACTATACCATGCATGCTTTCTTACTGGCAATCTTTATTGATTTCCCTATTCTGTAGTAAATACGGATGGCTGATGCTTTCCCATCCGGAATACATTCCTGAATGTTAAACTAAACAGATTTTTCTTTTCTAGTTACATAATGCAACCCCAGACTAAAGTATTGGAGTATACTGACAACAACACACTAAGTGTAACACCGTACCTACAGAATCTCAAGGTCTTTCTTCGACTCAGGAGCCTACTTCTGCACTGACATATCAAACCTGAACCTGAAACCAACAATGCTCGGTTTAATATATAATGCATATGCAAAACATGTGATAACTTAACTGAACATCAAAATACCATTTTCCACAGGCGTCATGTGAGCCCTTCCGGGCATGAAGATCATGGCTCACACGAGCCTAAGAAAACTAAGGAATGTATTTGCCGTGGATGGTGGTGAGAACACATAATAGCAGGGGCACACGAAGCACACGTGCACACCAGCAACATCCACACACGCACATTAGCTAGCAAGCACAAATGCCACCAACTGCAAAAAATCTCCACGGCAGCTCGTCTCCCATAACCAGATATAGAAAAGAGAAAACAAACAGAAAAAGATGGCGGGGTATACCTATGGCTCCTCCTCTCTCCATTGCACGCCCTTGCGGCACTCCTTGATGGCCACGCCACGGCCGGGATTGCATGATGGCAGCGGCGGCGGCGACGTCCCACGAGTCGGGGGCCTTCACCAGGCCACACTCGATTCTCTCGATGTCAGCCACCAGCCGGCGTAGGGGGTAGGTGCGGTGGAGGGGCAACAATGGCGGCAGTATCGGTGGTCGGCGGAGGAGCTACCGAGGCTGGGAATCCTGGTTCCGCGATGGCGGCGGCGGTGGTGGCGGCATCCCACAACCATGCCCTAGAAAAAATATTGAGGGAGGAGTTGGCTAAAGGGAGGAGTTGGATCGAGGAGGGTTGCGCTTACCCTGGCGAGGATATATGTCGTCAGCCATTTTCTGTACGCTCGGGGTATTGGATAGACCGATTGATTATTATATATAGAACAAATAAAACCACGACAGGGGAAGAAAAATCGATCGGGGCGGGCGACTCATTCGATCGATGGTGGGGGTACAAACGAAAGAACGACGTACGGACTGCTCTTTTTTTCTTAAAAGTAATTATTTGTTTTCTAATTAATGTGATTGAACAATTTAAGGTAAGTTTAATTAATTTAGATTTGATCTTTAGATATTGACTGTGATTGATTCTACATTACTAAATAACTTTCGCCAGCATGAAAAGTTCTGATCCATTCAGATTTCTTTTGTTGTGTGAGCACGCGAAAAAAAGGGTGAAGCAGGGAGAGCGGACGAAAAAAATCTACGAAAAAACCCAGCGAAGGTGGGAGGAGGGACGAAAAAAAAACCCAGAACAAAGAGTACCAACTGCTCTATCTGTACTATTAAAGCAGAATCGAACATCGTGATGGTTCGACCTCATCTCCGCCCCCTTCCTACATCAACCATCTCGCGATGCACCACACCCGCAGCATCCCCGCATGACAGAAAAAATCGGAACTGATACCCACCCCTCACCGCACGATAGAAAAAAAGGAAAAGAAAACCCACGTACGCATATCCCACCCCTCCCCGAATCCCGTACGATGATTTTCAACTTCACTCTGAAATCCTTTGAACTTTTCAAATGTTTCAGACTTATGCTTCATTAAGTAGATATACCCATATCTGCATAAATCATCTGTGAAGGTGAGAAAATAATGATATCTGCCACGAGCCTCAACATTCATCAGACCACATATATCTGTATGTATGATTTCCAACAAATCTGTTGCTCTCTCCATAGTACCGGAGAACGGCGTTTTAGTCATCTTGCCCATGAGGCATGGTTCGCAAGTACCAAGTGATTCATAATCAAGTGGTTCCAAAAGTCCATCAGTATGGAGTTTCCTTATGCGCTTTATACCGATATGACCAAAACGGTAGTGCCACAAATAAGTTGCACTATTGTCGGTGTGAAAACCGGCGGATCTCGGGTAGGGGGTCCCGAACTGTGCGTCTAGGCCGGATGGTAACAGGAGACAAGGGACACAATGTTTTACCCAGGTTCAGGCCCTCTTGATGGAGGTAAAACCCTACGTCCTGCTTGATTAATATTGATGATATGGGTAGTACAAGAGTAGATCTACCACGAGATCAAGGAGGCTAAACCCTAAAAGCTCGCCTATGGTATGATTGTTGTATGATGAAGTTGTCCTACGGACTAAAACCCTCCAGTTTATATAGACACCGGAGAGGGTTAGGGTTACACAAAGTCGGTTACAATGGTAGGAGATCTTGAATATCTGCATCGCCAAGCTTGCCTTCCAAGCCAAGGAAAGTCCCATCCGGACATGGGACGGAGTCTTCAATCTTGTATCTTCATAGTCCTGGAGTCCGGCTGAAGGTATAGTCCGGCCACCCGAACACCCCCTAATCCAAGACTCCCTCAGTAGCCCCCGAACCAGGCTTCAATGACGATGAGTCCAGCGCGCAGATTGTCTTCGACATTGCAAGGCGGGTTCTTCTCCAAATTCCATGTACCTGCTGAATAATGTCCGATTTTCATAATGTAGCGCACCTTGGCTTCCACGCCCAATAATGGCCGTCTTCCACGTGTCAAACGAATGTGAAAAGACGGGGTGTTTTTACATTCACACCCCTAGCCGCATAAACGAGCCACCTATTTAATGGGATGGGGATTCAGATCCAAACCACACCTTCTCCTCTCCGCGAGTAATCATAAGAGCGCCTCCAGCAAAGGTTCATTCCAACATGGTCAGCCATCGCAGCTCCTCCTCTCGCCCTTCCAGTCCTAAACCTGGAGACTGGGAGAGGTGCTCCATCCTGCACAGCGAGCTAGTGTCACTTCAAGCCAAGGGATTTCTCCCTCAGGCCTATATGGTCCCGGTCCGAGCCGGACTCGCCACCTATAATGGCGGAGAGCAAGCGGAGAGCACCCCCAGTCCCTCCAAAGGAGAGCGGGAGTGCCTCGTCCCTTATCTAGTAAGAGGACTTGGATTTCCAATCCATCCATTTCTCCGTGGGCTTCTGGAGTTCTACGGCCTCCAGATGCACGATCTCACACCCGCCTCTATATTGCATATCGCGGGATTCGTCGCTCTTTGCGAGCTATTCTTGGGTGTTGAGGCTCATTTCACGCTGTGGAAGAGATTATTCTGTCTGGTGCCCCGCTCTCAAGAGGGGTCTATATATCAAGTGGGCGGAGCCGAAGTGTGGCGTATCGCCGGGACCGGATATCTATCCGGAACCCCAAAGAAGGCATCCGAGGACTGGCCTTCGGAATGGTTTTATATAGATGATGTCCCGCTACCGGACCCTGTCCGGGTCGGTCTCCCCGAATTCAACAGTGCTCCCTTAAAGAAACGCCTGAGCTGGCGTCCGTGGAGCTCTCAGAGAGAAAGCAACAGGGACGTCCTTCGCCTGATGGGCCGGATAGGACTATTAGCTCATTCCGGACTAACCATGATTGGAGTCATGGCCACATGCATTATGCGGGGGGTGCAGCCGCTTCAAATAGAGGCCACCCCATGTGGGATTTTAACGGGGAGGATGACGCCACCCGTTACGGTCGTAAGGGGCCAGCCTCAGCTGCCGCTCTAGTAAAGATCTTATCCTCTTTGTACAAGGGAGAAGAGGAGGAATTCCTCCGCGTCAACCCGCAGGGCGGATTTAGTATGTACAACCCCCCGAGTTGGGTAAGTGAGCAATTGTGCCTGCCCATCCGTTTTATATTCCCATGATTAAATATGTAGTCCAACGATTTCAACGCAGGAACAACATCAGGAAGTAAAGGATATAAACAATCGTCCCCCACAAACCGAGGATCCAGAACGGTCCCTCGATCCGGACTCCGAAGAGGATCCAGATATATCGGTGGAGTTGATTGACGGGGTGTTTCATCAGTTAAGCAAGGACAATACCTTGGTGGCCATTACGGCTGATTACCCAGGGTTAATCCCGGCCTCCCAGGTAATAGAGAGCGGAGTCTCATCCCTTTGAGAAGGAATCCATTCTCATGCATTTCAGTTTTCCTGACAATGACCGTGTTTTGCAGGGGAGATTTCCAAGGCGGGAGGCCGATCCTGCGGCGGCTAGCCAACGAGGGGCCGCAGGGCGCCGTGGGGCAAAAAGGAATGTAGTCCGGACTGGGATGCCGGCGCAAAGGTATAGCGCATCCTCTTTTTCCCTGGTGTTATTTCTTCAGGGCATATTAATGTTCGTGCTATCTTCAGGATGAAGAGACCTTGCCGGACTACATCCGGAGAGGTTGCCAACCGCGCCTCCACCAGCCAGGCTCCAACGCCTGGCCCGGAAGCAGGAGCGAACACGAGGCGTGCACCGGACGCTCCTCCGACAGAGGATGCGGACAGGCTGTCTGCCACCAATTCCGAGGTGGAGAGTGCCATGAACCACAGGCGTCGCCGGACAGTTCTTCGTGACGCTTGTTTCTCTTGAGAGGCATTAGATGCCTTCAATTCGGGAGATGCGTACCTCCGTGCCGCTCAAAATGGTTTAACCAGAGCCACAGAGCATTATGTAAAAGACATACGGGTAAGAAATTTTTGGTAAATATATATGTATATACCAGTAGCCCCCGAGACTTGAAACAGTTAGAGTAACTGGTTTAAGGATCATTTGTTATGTAGGTTCTTTCAGAGAAGAATACCGTACTGTCCCAGGAGCTGAAAGAGTGCAAAGCCCAACTGGAGGCCGCACTAGCCGCGGCAGGGGAGCCTAAAGAGACCCCCTCTAGTAAGATACACTTTGAAAGATTAATATCTTGCGAAGTGCGGCGTGGGTATGAATCTGCCAAATCATATTGCAGATGGCGCCGGACTGGATCCGAAGAGGCAACAACTCTTACGCCGGCTAAAGGCCGGTGAGAGTATGTTGACAAGGGTGAGGCGGGAGAAGAATGAGCTTCAGGATGCCAACACCAAGCTGGACGTTGAACTTAAAGATGTTCGTGGCCAGCTGTCGGATTCTACTAAGGAGAATCAGCGGCTTCGACGCGGCATATTTAGTAAGTGCTTAAGTGAATCTTTGAAAGAAAAGAGTTCGGCGAGGAAGTCGACTAACAGAGTAATGTCTGTAAGTATGCTAATGGGTCATCCTGCAGAGGAGATGCCCGGTTCTATGGGTGACCTTCTTCCCGAGCTCTCGCAACTGCACGAGCGAGCTCGGCAGGCGATGCGAGGCATTGCCCAAGCCTTATGGTCTTCCCACTCCATGCCCGAGGGCCTTGGAGAGCTTTCGGAGAAGCCTAAGGGAGCACGACAGCGCTTCCGGTTGTGGAAGATATCGGCCTGCCGACAAGGCGCTAGGGAGGCCTGGGCCATGGTGAAGACGCGGTACACGAAGTCTGACCCAAACCACATGGCCGAGGTCGGACCTGTGGGGCCTGACGGGAAGGAGATCCCTGTAAGCTTAGTGTACGGCCAAGTAGAATTGGCCGCAAAGTATTCCCAGCAGGACTGTAAGTTAGACAGCCTGTTAGATGGTATTGAAGAGGAATACAATCAGTCAGAGTGACTATGTAATTTTTAATTAACATGTGTAATGCCTTCTAGCCGGATTGTATATCGTTTGTCATTGCCGACCTTTTCGCTTCAACCTCAGGACCTAACGGTCCGGAGTGTGTCCGAATACCCTACCGGTTATGTAAGAACCGGGGTATGCATGGAGACCAGGCGTAGGGGTCATTAGTGCTTTATCAGACAAGTGCCCAACTAGTTATGTTATATTACATGGTTAGTAAGAAACATCTTCCAGAGAGAATAGTTCCGTTAGCGGTTCCTTTCTCTGGGAGGCATGCCCTAAAGTGCATGTCCGGACTGCAAACGCAGGAAAATCATCTGGGGCCATATACATAAATAAGTAAAAAAGGTCATCTTTTAGTTCACCGACCGAATATTCCCTTAAGAACGCTAGCTTTCGGCCTCACCCAGTCTGAGGTACACATCCGGCTGATCCGGCAGTAACAATCGCAGAGGTGCTCCCTTTACCACCTAGCCGAACAATCAGGAACGTAGGGGTAAGCACAGGAGCTAGGCAACCCAGCTTGGACAAAACATAAGTCATATCGATGCATATAATGGTGAAGAAAAGGTACATGCGGAAGCTTGACACATGTGGTGGGCGTGAAGCCCGTATAAATAAGCTTCTGTTAAAGAAGCCCCTAGGTTTAATGAGCGCGAGTAGCACTTCACTTGAGGAGCCTTTAAGGGCTATAAAAGAGAAGAGGGGAAGGAGAGAAATGTAAGACAGAAAATGTAAAAAATGAACAGAGGAAGGAGACAAACACAGAGTCCGGCGCTAGGCATAGAATCTTCGGAGACGGGCTGCGTTCCATGGGTTCGGCTCGAGTCGGTTATCCGACGCATCTCGTAGGCGGTATGCTCCACCAGTCAGGACTTGGTAGATTATGAAGGGACCTTCCCACTTGGGCTTCAGCTTGTCCTTTTTCTTGTCCGGCAGGCGTAGAACTAATTCGCCAACGTTGTAGCTTTTGGCCCGCACTTCTCTGCTTTGATATCTTCGAGCCTGCTATTGATAGAATGCGGAACGGGCTTTTGCCACGTCGCACTCCTCCTCTAAGGCGTCCAAACTGTCCTGCCGATCGAGCTCGGCCTCCCTTTCTTCGTACATGCGCACTCGAGGTGAGTCATGAATTATGTCACAGGGCAAGACTGCCTCTGCGCCGTACACCACAAAAAATGGTGTGTATCCGGTGGTGCGGTTCGGCGTGGTCCGCAGCCCCTAGAGTACGGAGTCGAGCTCCTCTACCCAGTGTGTGTCAGATTTCTTGAGGGACCGCACTAATCTGGGTTTGATGCCGCTCATGATGAGACCATTTGCACGTTCGACCTGACCGTTAGTTTGTGGGTGATAGACGGAAGCATAATCGAGCTTGATGCCCATGTTTTTGCACCAGAGTTTTACCTCATCGGCCGTTAAGTTCGTGCCGTTATCGGTGATGATGTTGTGGGGGATTCCATAACGGTGTACGACCCCGGATATAAATTCTATCACAGGTCCGGATTCAGCCGTCTTAACAGGCTTGGCTTCTATCCATTTGGTGAACTTATCCACCATGATCAATAAGTATTTTTTCTTGTGGGTTCCGCCTTTAAGAGGTCCCACCATGTCAAGCCCCCAGACCGCGAAAGGTCAAGTGATGGGGATAGTTTGGAGGGCGGTGGGTGGCATATGGCTTTGGTTTGCAAAAGGCTGGCAACCGACGCATTTATCGACCAAGTCCTGAGCGTCCGCCCGGGCCGTCGGCCAATAAAAGCCTGTACGGAAAGCCTTGCTTACGAGGAACCGGGCTGCGGCGTGATGGCCACCGAGTCCGGCATGAATTTCAGCCAGCAGGTTCCGCCCTTCCTCTTTGGAGATGCACCTTTGAAGGACTCCGGTAGTGCTTTTCTTGAAAAGTTCTCCCTCATGGACTTTATAGGCTTTAGATCGCCGCACTATATAGCGTGCCTCGTTTTGGTCCTCTGGGAGTTCCTGCCTAGTAAGGTAGGCTAGGAATGGTTCTGTCCACGGGGCGATAACGGCCATTAGTACGTGGGATGAGGTTGTTATTTCATTGGCAGAGCCTCCGATTATGTCAGATTGTTCGGCGTCGGACAGTGCGGTTGGATCCGGACTGATATTGCCATGTTCCCCTTCCCATACTACGGATGGCTTGAACAGCCTTTCCAGGAAGATGTTGGGGGGGACTGCATCGCGTTTTGCGCCGATGCGTGCCAGGACGTCTGCCGCCTGATTGTTTTCTTGGTCTATATGGTGAAATTCGAGCCCTTCAAACCGAGCTGACATTTTGAGGATGGCGTTGCGGTAAGCTGCCATTTTTGGATCCTTGGCATCGAAGTCTCCATTTATTTGGGATATCGTGAGGTTCGAATCCCCGCGCACCTCTAGGCGTTGAATGCCCATGGATACTGCCATTCGGAGACCATGTAAAAGGGCCTCATATTCGGCTGCATTGTTGGAGTCCGTGTACATAATCTGGAGTACATATTGAACTATGTCTCCTGTGGGGGACGTCAAAACGACGCCGGCCCCTAGTCTGGCCAACATTTTGGAACCATCGAAGTGCATTATCCAGTTTGAATATGTGCCGTACTCTTTAGGGAGTTCGGCCTCCGTCCATTCTGCGATGAAGTCGGCCAAAACTTGCGACTTGATAGCTCACCGTGGCCTATAAGTTATGTCGAACAGGAGGAGCTCGATGGCCCATTTTGCAATCCGACCCGTTGCGTCACAGTTGTTTATAATATCATTGAGTGGTACTTCGATGCTACTGTGATTGAACACTCTTGAAAGTAGTGTCGTAGCTTCCGGGATGCCATGAATACCGCATATGCAATCTTTTGATAATGTGGGTACCATGATTTGCATGGGGTGAGGACAGTGGACACATAGTAAACCAGCTTTTGAAGGGGGAATTTGTGTCCGTCCGTTTCCCGCTCGACAACGAGTACTGCACTAACAACTTGATGGGTTGCTGCAATGTACAATAGCATTGGTTCGCCGATGTTTGGCGCGGCCAGGACGGGGTTTGTTGCCAATATGGCTTTTATTTCCTCGAGTCCGGCCATGGGGGCGTCCGTCCACTCGAAGTGTTCGGTGCGCCGAAGGAGGCGAAAGAGGGGTAGCGCCTTTTCTCCCAACCGGGAGATAAAGCGGCTTAGAGCCGCCACGCATCCGGTTAATTTTTGTATTTGTTTGAGGTCCTTTGGGATATCCAATTGTGACAAAGCTCGGATCTTGGCTGGATTTGCTTCGATTCCCCTACCGGATACAATGAAGCCCAAGAGCTTTCTGGCTGGAACGCCGAAAACGCATTTTTCCGGATTTAGCTTGATGTCATATGCTCGGAGGTTGTCAAATGTAAGCCTCAAGTCGTCTACTAGAGATTCGACATGTCTTGTCTTTACGACCACATCATCCACGTATGCCTCTACTGTTTTGCCGATCTGGTTTGCCAGACATGTCTGAATCATGCGCTGATATGTTGCGCCGGCGTTTTTGAGCCCGAAAGGCATTGTGTTGAAGCAGAATGGACCGTATGGGGTGATGAATGCCGTTGGGGCTTGGTCTGACTCGGCCATCTTGATTTGATGGTAACCGGAGTATGCGTCGAGGAAGCACAACGAATCGTGTCCTGCAGTGGCGTTGATAATTTGATCGATGCGGGGGAGGGGGAAGGGATCCTTTGGGCAGGCCTTGTTGAGGTCTTTGAAGTCAACGCACAGGCACCAGGATTTGTCCTTCTATGGTACCATCACCAAGTTTGCTAGCCAGTCCGGATGTTTTATATCTCTGATGAATCCGGCCTCCGATAGTTTGGCTAGCTCCTCTCCCATTGCCTGTCTCTTGGGTTCAGAAAAACGCCGAAGGGCTTGTTTGACAGGTTTGAATCCTTTTAGGATATTTAAGCTCTATTCGGCCAGCCTGCGTGGGATTCCTGGCATGTACGAAGGGTGCCATGCAAAAATGTGGCAGTTCTCCCGTAGGAATTCTCGCAGTACGACGTCTACATCAGGGTTTAATTGTGCCCCGATGGAAGCTATTTTATTGGGGTCCGTTGGATGGACCTGGAATTTGACTATTTCATCCGCTGGTTTAAAGGAGGTGGACTTGGATCTTTTGTCGAGTATCACATCATCCCTGTTTACCATGGAGCGCAGCGTAGTCAGTTCCTCAGCCGCTAGGGCTTCGGACAGTGCCTCAAGGGCCAGTGCGGCTGTCTTGTTTTTGGCGCAGAGTGCTATGTCCGGATCACTAGCAAGAGTAATGATTCCGTTCGGCCCAGGCATCTTGAGCTTCATGCACCCGTAATGGGGTATTGCTTGGAAGATTGTAAACGCTTCCCGCCCCAGCAGAGCGTGGTATCTGCTGCTGAACGGGGCCACTTGGAATGTGACCTCTTCGGACCTATAACTATCGGCGTGCCGAACACCACATCTAGTGTGATTTTTCCTATACAGCGTGCTTCCCGACTAGGGATTATTCCTCTGAAGGTTGTGCTGCTTCGCTCAATGCAGTTCCAGCCTATTTCCATTTTTCGAAGGGTTTCCTCATAAATGAGGTTCAATCCGCTGCCTCCATCCGTGAGTACCATGGTGAGGCGAAAGCCGTCGACTATAGGACTGAGTACCAATGCGGCTGGTGCTCGAGCTGTTCAGAATTTAGGTTCGTCGCTGGCATTAAAGGTAATAGCCGTGTCACTCCATGGGTTTATTGTTGCTACTTGATAGACTTGAAGCTGCGGAGTGTTCTTTTTTCACATTTTATTTGATGCGAAAGTGTCAAAGACTGTTAAGACTGTACTGGAGTCCCTGAGGTGGCTTTCTGCGGCCTCCGGAATTAGGAGATCTTCGCCCCCTTTGGCCACCTGCCGGAGTATCCAACATGCTCTAAGGCTATGAGTTGGTGTGGCGTCCTCTGTACTATGAATTTTACAGGGTCCATTAAGCCATCCCTCCAGTACGGTTCCATGCCCTGTAGAGGGTTTTGGTTTTTTGGTTTTTAACCCGGGTGTCTGATGATGATGCACCCTTTTATTTCGGACGAGGTTTCTATTCAAGGCCGGACTGTCCCAAAATTTAGTTTCGGTTTTCCGGGCGATTTCGATCGCACAGTTCTTTTGTACTATGGACGCCAAGTCAGCGAAGCGTGTAAGATCGCGACGACCTGTGGCGTTGAAGATTGAGATTGTGTTTTCCTCACGGCAGTCCTTTATCCTGTTCATAACCAGGAGGAACCTTGCCCAGTAATGATGTACTGTTTCTTCGGGCTTTTGCCTGATTTGGGATAGATCGCTTATGTTCGGGCGGGTGGGTGGAATTAAATCCGGAACTTCACCCAATCTAAGACTCAGCGGCCAAGGAGTTTCCGAACTCTGAGGTTTGGATTCTTGGATGTTGTCCAGTGAATCTAGCCCGTTGCCTGATTCTAAGTTTAGGTCTTGAGTTACATCCTCCCCTCCGCGGGTATCCGGCTTGGAGGGATCTGGAATCCGGACGTAGCTAGTCCTTAAGATAGATGAAGAGTCGCCGCACTGTGCCTCTACTACGGCAACGTGATGGGTGACTTGGGGAGAATTAATTTCTCATAGATCGGGTTTAAGCCCAACCTGGTCATAATCCATAGTGACCCCCAAGGCGGCGATGCGATCCAAGAGCTCGTTTACGGAAGAGAGATCCATTGGATCTAACTGCTGGACGAGTCCCGAGCTGACGTGAAGATTGCTTTTGATGACCCGAGAGGTCACCGTCGGCGCAACGGCCGAACAGGCGGTCATGAGAAAACCGCCTAGCCGGAGAGTTTGGCTGACAGCCAAGGCTCCCTTAGTAACGGCGCCGTCTTTAAAGACGGGAGGAGGCATCCTTCCTGATTGCGACGACACAGAGGAACTCTCAATGAAAGCACCAATGTCGGTGTCAAAACCGGCGGATCTCGGGTAGGGAATCCCGAACTGTGCGTCTAGGCCGGATGGTAACAGGAGACAAGGGACACAATGTTTTACCCAGGTTTGGGCCCTCTTGATGGAGGTAAAACCCTACGTCCTGCTTGATTAATATTGATGATATGGGTAGTACAAGAGTAGATCTACCACGAGATCAAGGAGGCTAAACCCTAAAAGCTAGCCTATGGTATGATTGTTGTATGATGAAGTTCTCCTACGGACTAAAACCCTCTGATTTATATAGACACCGGAGAGGGTTAGGGTTACACAAAGTCGGTTACAATGGTAGGAGATCTTGAATATCCGCATCGCCAAGCTTGCCTTCCATGCCAAGGAAAGTCCCATCCGGACATAGGATGGAGTCTTCAATCTTGTATCTTCATAGTCCTGGAGTCCGGCTGAAGGTATAGTCCGGCCACCCAAACACCCCCTAATCCAGGACTCCCTCAACTATGATTATCAACTCTGCATCTTTTGGCTTCAACATTATGAACATGTGTATCACTACTATCGAGATTCATCAAAAATAGACCACTCTTCAAGGGTGCATGATCATAAAAATATATTACTCATATAAATAGAACAATCATTATTCTCCGATTTAAATGAATAACCGTCTCGCATCAAACAAGATCCAGATATAATGTTCATGCTCAACGTTGGCACCAAATAACAATTATTTAGGTCTAATAATAATCCCGAAGGTAGATGTAGAGGTAGCGTGCCGACCGCGATCACATCAACTTTGGAACCATTTCCCACGCGCATCGTCACCCCGTCCTTTGCCTGTGTTCGTTTAATCCGTAGTCCCTGTTTAGAGTTGCACATATTAGCAACAGAACTAGTATCAAATACCTAGGTGCTACTATGAGCTCTAGTAAGGTACACTTCAATAACATGTATATCACATATACCTTTGTTCACCTTGCCATCCTTCTTATCCGGCAAATACTTGGGGCAGTTCCGCTTCTAGTGACCAGTCTGCTTGCAGTAGAAGAACTCAGTTTCAGGCTTAGGTCCAGACTTGGGTTTCTTCTCTTGAGCAGCAACTTGCTTGCTGTTCTTCTTGAATTTCCCCTTCTACTTCCCTTTGCCCTTTTTCTTGGAACTAGTGGTCTTGTTGACCATCAATACTTGATGCTCCTTCTTGATTTCTACCTCCGCATCTTTTAGCATTGCGAAGAGCTCGGGAATTTTCTTATTCATCCCTTGCATACTATAGTTCATAACGAAGCTCTTGTGGCTTGGTGGCAGTGATTGAAGAACTCTATCAATGACACTATCAACCGGAAGATTAACTCCCATCTGAGTCAAGTGATTATGGTACCCAGACATTCTGAGTATATGTTCAGTGACAGAACTATTCTCCTCCATCTTGCAACTGTAGAACTTATTAGAGACTTCATATCTCTTAATCCGGGAATTTGCTTGAAATATTAACTTCAACTCCTGGAACATCTCATATTCTCCATGACATTCAAAACGTCGTTGAAGTCCTGGTTCTAAGCCGTAAAGCATGGCACATTGAACTATCGAGTAGTCATCAGCTTTGCTCTACCAGACGTTCTTAGCGTCGTTAGTTGCATCAGCAGCAGGCCTGGCACCCAGCGGTGCTTCCAGGATGTAATTCTTCTGTGCAGCAATGAGGATAATCCTCAAGTTACGGACCCAGTCTGTGTAATTGCTACCATCATCTTTCAATTTTGCTTTCTCAAGGAACGCATTAAAATTCAACGGAACAACAGCACAGGCCATCTATCTACAATCAAACATATACAAGCAAGATACTATCAAGTACTAAGTTCATGATAAATTTAAGTTCAATTAATCATATTACTTAAGAACTCCCACTTAGAAAAACATCCCTCTAATCCTCTAAGTGATCACATGATCCAAATCAACTAAACCATAACCGATCACCACGTGAAATGGAGTAGTTTTCAATGGTGAACATCACTATGTTGATCATACCTACTATATGATTCACGCTCGACCTTTCGGTCTCGGTGCTCCGAGGCCATATCTTCATATGCTAGGCTCGTCAAGTTTAACCTGAGTATTCTGCGTGTGCAAAACTGGCTTGCACCCGTTGTAGATGGACGTAGAGCTTATCACCCCCGATCATAACGTGGTGTCTGGGAACGACGAACTTTGGCAACGGTGCATACTCAGGGAGAACACTTTTATCTTGAAATTTAGTGAGAGATCATCTTATAATGCTACCGTCAATCAAAGCAAGATAAGATGCATAAAAGATAAACATCACATGCAATCAATATAAGTGATATGATATGGCCATCATCATCTTGTGCTTGTGATCTCCATCTTCGAAGCACCTCATGATCACCATCGTCACCGGCGCGACACCTTGATCTCCATCATAGCATCATTGTCGTCTCGCCAATCTTATGCTTCTACGACTATCGCTACCGCTTAGTGATAAAGTAAAGCATTACAGGGCAATTGCATTGCATACAATAAAGCGACAACCATATGGCTCCTACCAGTTGCCGATAACTCGGTTACAAAACATGATCATCTCATACAATAAAATTTAGCATCATGTCTTGACCATATCACATCACAACATGCCCTGCAAAAACAAGTTAGACGTCCTCTACTTTGTTAAAAATATGTTGTAACTTTTACGTGGCTGCTACGGGCTTAGCAAGAACCGTTCTTACCTACGCATCAAAACCACAACGATAGTTTGTCAAGTTGGTGATGTTTTAACCTTCGCAAGGACCGGGCGTAGCCACACTCGGTTCAACTAAAGTTGGAGAAACTGACACCCGCCAGCCACCTATGTGCAAAGCACGTCGGTAGAACCAGTCTCGTGTAAGCGTACGCGTAATGTCGATCCGGGCCGCTTCATCCAACAATTCCACTGAACCAAAGTATGACATTGCTGGTAAGCAGTATGACTCATATCGCCCACAACTCACTTGTGTTCTACTCGTGCATATAACATCAACGCATAAAACCAGGCTCGGATGCCACTGTTGGGGAACATAGTAATTTCAAAAAAATTCCTACTCACACGCAAGATCATGGTGATGCATAGCAACGAGAGGGGAGAGTGTTGTCCATGTACCCTCGTAGACCGAAAGCGGAAGCGTTAGCACAACGCGGTTGATGTAGTCGTACGTCTTCACGATCTGACCGATCAAGTACCGAACGTACGGCACCTCCGAGTTCAGCACACGTTCAGCCCGATGACATCCCTCGAACTCCGATCCAACTGAGTGTTGAGGGAGAGTTTCATCAGCACAATGGCGTGGTGACGATGTTGATGTTCTACAGACGCAGGGCTTCGCCTAAGCACCGCTACAGTATTATCGAGGTGGACTATGGTGGAGGGGGCACCGCACATGGCTAAGAGATCAATGATCAATTGTTGTGTCTCTAGGGTGCCCCTGCCCCCGTATATAAAGGAGCAAGGGGAGTGTGGCCGCCCAAGGGAGAGGGCGCGCCAGGAGGAGGCCTACTCCCACTGGGAGTAGGACTCCCCCCCTTTTCCTAGTTGGATTAGGACTTGAGAGGGAAGGAGTGGAGGAGAAGGAAGGAAGGGGGGCGCCGCCCCCCTCTCCTTGTCCTATTTGGACTAGGGGGGAGAGGGGCGTGCGGCCAGCCCTTGCCTCCTCTCATCTCTTCCACCTAGGCCCACTAAGGCCCATTTGATTCCCGGGGTGTTCCGGTAACCTCCCGGTACTCCGGTAAAATCCCGATTTTACCCGGAACACTTCCGATATCCAAACATAGGCTTCCAATATATCAATCTTCATGTCTCGACCATTTCGAGACTCCTCGTCATGTCCGTGATCACATCTGGGACTCTGAACAACCTTTGGTACATCAAAACATATAAACTCATAATATAACTATCATCGTAACGTTGAGCGTGCGGACCCTACGGGTTCGAGAACTATGTAGACATGACTGAGACACGTCTCCGGTCAATAACCAATAGCGGAACCTGGATGCTCATATTGTCTCCTACATATTCTACGGAGATCTTTATCGGTCAGACCGCATAACAACATATGTTGTTCCCTTTGTCATCGGTATGTTACTTGGCTGAGATTCGATCGTCGGTATCTCAATACCTAGTTCAATCTCGTTACCATCAAGTCTCTTTACTCGTTCCGTAATACATCATCCCGCAACTAACTAATTAGTTGCAATGCTTGCAAGGCTTAAGTGATGTGCATTATCGAGAGGGCCCAGAGATACCTCTTCGACAATCGGAGTGACAAATCCTAATCTCGAAATACGCCAACCCAACAAGTACCTTCGGAGACACCTGTAGAGCACCTTTATGATCACCCAGTTATGTTGTGATGTTTGGTAGTACACAAAGTGTTCCTTCGGTAAACGGGAGTTGCATAATCTCATAGTCATAGGAACATGTATAAGTCATGAAGAAAGCAATAGCAACATACTAAACGATCGTGTGCTAAGCTAACGGAATGGGTCATGTCAATCACATCATTCTCCTAATGATGTGATCCCATTAATCAAATGACAACCCATGTCAATGGCTAGGAAACTTAACCATCTTTGATCAACGAGCTAGTCAAGTAGAGGCATACTAGTGACACTCTGTTTGTCTATGTATTCACACATGTATTATGTTTCCGGTTAATACAATTCTAGCATGAATAATAAACATTTATCATGATATAAGGAAATAAATAATAACTTTATTATTGGCTCTAGGGCATATTTCCTTCACCACATGTTTAAACCAGCATTGGGGGCCATGTTACAAATCCTTATCGTGCAACCACTTGTCGTATTTTCTTCTTCAATATTATCTTGCGAATTTATCTGAATCTGGAAAAAGATTCCACTAGGTTGATGCCTGAACCTGAAAAAGATTGTTGTATACATTAGTAGAGAAAAAGAGAATAGTTTGATTGCTGTTGGACTGTGTTGTGGATTAAGTGGATAGGTAATGTGCATAATCTTCACATAGTCATGTCTAACACGCAAAAGGTTCAGGCCAGTATCGAGCCCAATGGTTTGGCCCTTCAAGAGCTCAGGCAGTGGCGGAGCTACCATAAAAAAGTTGGATGGGCCAGAGACTACATACTGTGTTATCAAACTCAAAATCAATGCATTATTGTGAGCCGAGCTTCATATAAAATGTTTTTTGCTTCAGTCCTGGGCAGGCCATGGCCCATCCGGCCTTGCCGTACCTCCGTCAGTGAGCTTAGGTTTCATCGCTTCTAAAAATTTAAGCACATACCTTCAGCTGTGGTCAGAGATTGGAGTCGAGTTCAGGTTCTATGACTTGTTTTGTATAAAGCATCCTACATGCTTTCAATTGTGTTTTGTTTGTTGTAGCTGCTTCTCCTTGTTGTCCGTTGTGTTAATCCAAACTCATGTATGTTACTTCTCCAGGGAACACGTTTGGCTTCTCATGTACTGTACCTTCATTACCTTTCAATATTAGCTAGGTCTGAACAAGATAAAATGTTGACATTAGCACAACGGGACCAACAATTAGGAGAGAAAATTTGTAGGGGAAGAGACCAAAAAGCAACAATATTACAGAAACCAAAATACATTAGAAAATAAATACAATTTAATAGAGAATACTATGTACTTGCTTGAGAGTTGTGTGTGTTCATCTTAGGGAAATATGCTTCTACCTTTAATTTAGAATGAAGCAATCTGACATGAAGTTTCCTTATTTGTTTAGATATAAACTCATGCTCCATCTGATCTGAATTAATTGACTCAACATATATACAATGTATATATGACTTTGTATAGTAGCTGCATCAATTACCTTGAATCAGAGGGAGTATTACATTCTTTAAATATGGTGTGCAGTTATCTTAGAGTGAAGGAAAAAGAGACGTCTACAAAGGAGCTATATATCTTTTCTTTTTAGGACATATTTCTCATCTCCTAATAATACTTATTCGTTTTCTGATTTATGTGCATGTTATGTAGCCAACTTCAGCAGTTCTGTTGGGCTAATATAGTAGAGACTCATGCTGCATAATGATAGAAACAAGACACCGAAGGAAGTTTTGGAAGTGCTTCCAGTTTAAGTATGCATCTTCTTGAATCCAAGTACAAGAACATTCATCTTTACCTGGAGGTATGGTCTGCTTCTAGCAACATTTATTTAGTTAATGCATCATTGAAGTGTTGAACCTCAAATTGAATATTTTTATCGATTATTGTGTCATCTATTTCAGGTTGTGATCATGCCTTCAACTTCTATTCTACCCCCTAAATTTTCATTATTGAGGTGCTGCAAGTATTATGAAGAATTTGTGCCTGGGTGAAAGCCATAAATTATCCTTTTTGTTGTTTCTTCCGTGTATGTGTTTTTGTGTCAACGAATGATATTATCATGTCTTTGCAATTTTGTCCTCCATGCACTCTATCGCTCTTAGTGGAGGAGCATATAACGTGTTTTTTGCAGTCCTTTTCCAAGTTTTTATTAATCCATATTTCATTTAGCCATGGGAGTTGATCGTAAGCATCCTTGTATTCCGGATCAGATATGTGAATGTACTATGATTTTTTCCTTCATAAGATGGGGATTCATGCTTAAGTACTAATCATATATAGATTAATTGTTGCCTTCTTATACATAGAGAGAAAACCAAAAGTTTAAGGTTCCTCATATTGAAGCGAGGCTTTTATCACATGGCAATTACAACACCGAAACTCTTAGCAAAGCTAAGACAGAATGCAAGAAGGAAGAGAACGTGTTTTCACAAATTTGAATTTTGAAAAAAAAACATTTAGTGTGATGCTCTGGCTACTAATTTATTCAGTAATATATGAGCTATCTGGCATACAATTATACCATTGGAAACTTTTCTTGAATACGAATTTGGTGATTTTTTGTAACATAATCCATGTTCAGCTAATGAATTTGATGGGAAAAGTAGAATTTTGAAATGCACGCATGCCATGTAAATTAGGATAGAGTAATATTTTTTATCCAAGCTGGATGGAGAAGATATATGTCAAAGTTGGGTGGAAAAAAGTGAAGGAAATATGCCCTAGAGGCAATAATAAAGTTATTATTTATTTCCTTATATCATGATAAATGTTTATTATTCATGCTAGAATTGTATTAACCGGAAACATCATACATGTGTGAATACATAGACAAACAGAGTGTCACTAGTATGCCTCTACTTGACTAGCTCGTTAATCAAAGATGGTTATGTTTCCTAACCATGAACAAAAGAGTTGTTGTTTGATTAACGGGATCACACCATTAGAAGAATGATGTGATTGACATGACCCATTCCATTAGCTAAGCACCCGATCGTTTAGTATGTTGCTATTGCTTTCTTCATGACTTATACATGTTCCTATGACTATGAGATTATGCAACTCCCGTTTGCCGGAGGAACACTTTGTGTGCTACCAAACATCACAACATAACTGGGTGATTACAAAGGAGCTCTACAGGTGTCTCCAAAGGTAAATGTTGGGTTGGCATATTTCGAGATTAGGATTTGTCACTCCGATTGTCGGAGAGGTATCTCGGGGCCCTCTCAGTAATGCACATCACATAAGCCTTGCAAGCATTGCAACTAATAAGTTAGTTGCGAGATGATGTATTACGAAACGAATAAAGAGACTTGCCGGTAACGAGATTGAACTAGGTATTGAGATACCGACGATCAAATCTCGGGCAAGTAACATACCGATGACAAAGGGAACAACGTATGTTGTTATGCGGTCTTACCGATAAAGATCTTCGTAGAATATGTGGGAGCCAATATGAGCATCCAGGTTCCGCTATTGGTTATTGACCGGAGACATGTCTCGGTCATGTCTACATTGTTCTCGAACCCGTAGGGTCCGCACGCTTAAGGTTTTGATGATAGTTATATTATGAGTTTATGAGTTTTGATGTACCAAAGTTAGTTCGGAGTCCCGGATGTGATCACGGACATGACGAGGAGTCTCGAAATGGTCGAGATATAAAGATTGATATATTGGACGACTATATTCGGACACCGGAAGTGTTCCGGGTTATTTCGGAGAAAACCGGAGTGCCGGAGAGTTACCGGAAACCCCCCCGGGAGAAGTAATGGGCCTTATGGGCCCTAGTGGAGAGAGAGAGAGGGGCAGCCAAGGTGGGCCCCGCAACCCCTCCCCCTCTGGTCCGAATTGGACTAGGAGAGGGGGGTGGGGCCCCCCTTTCCTTCTCCCTCTCCCCCTTCCTTTCCCCCTCCTAGTAGGAGTATGAAAGAGGGATTCCTACTCCTACTAGGAGGAGGACTCCTCCTCCTTGGCGCGCCCTAGGGCCGGTCGGTCTCCTCCCCTTGCTCCTTGTATATACGGGGGCAGGGGGCACCCCTAGACACAACAATTGATCCTTGAGATCTCTGAGCCATGTGCGGTGCCCACCTCCACCATAATCCTCGATAATCACTACTGGAATCAGCTAGTTTGCCATCTGCCAGTTCTTTGCCGTCCGCTAGCGGATGGCAAAGAAGCTCTTTACCATCAGCTTCCAAAAAGCAGACGGCAAAGAACTGGCTGATGGCAAAGACCAAGTTTGCCATCAGCCAGTTCTTTGCCGTCTGCTAGCGGACGGCAAAGATTCTTTGCCGTCGGCTAGCGGACGGCAAAGAGGGAGGGGCCCCAATGACGAGCTGCAAAAAAAACCTAACGGGCCCCCTCTTTGCCGTCCGCTAGCGGACAGCAAAGAGCAAGAAGGCGGATAGCAAAGGGTGGCGGACGGCAAAGAGGGAGGCCCCACGTAACGTTAACGGGGCCGCGCCCCACACCCCCCTCTCTCTCTCTTTCTCTCCCACCTCCACCTCCCCGTCACACCACGCCCCGTCGCACCATGCCCCGCCGCCGCCCCAGTGCCCCCTGCCGCCACCCCGGCGCCCCCCGCCCCGTCGCCCCCACCGCCCCCACCGCCCTGCCGTCTGGGCGCCGCCATGCCCCGGCACCGCCGCCCCAGGCCGCCCCGCCCCCCTCCTCCGCCGCCCCGGGCCGCCCCGCCCCGCTCCTCCACCACCCCAGGCCGCACCGCCCCCTCCTCCACCCTGCAGGTGATCTTCTTCCTTTTTTTTTCCTTTTTTCTGTTTTTTAGTTTTAGGTTTATGTTTAGTTTAGATTTAGTTTTAGTTTTAGGATTAGTTTTAGGTTTATAGGTTTAGTTTTAGTTTAGTTTTAGGTTTAGATTTAGTTTTTTTCTTTTTCTATTTTTTTAGTTTTAGTTTTAGGTTTAGTTTAGTTTTAGGAAAGAAGAAAAGGAGAAAAAGAGGAGGTCAGGAGAAGAAGAAGAAGAGGAGGAGGATAAGAAAAAAGAAGAAGAGGAAGAAGAAGAAGAAAAAAGAGGAGAGGAGGAGAAGAAGAAGAGGAAAAAGGAAAGGAGGAAGAAGAAGAAGAAAAAAGAGGAGAGGAGGAGAAGAAGAAGAGGAAAAAGGAAAGGAGGTGGGGCACGTGGTCGTGGGAGAGGAGGTAGGGTGACTGCTACGGCGCCTTCCTCGCCGCCACCCCCAGCTGTTTCACCCGAGCACGTGACTGCTAGGGTGGACTCGTCCGAGGAGGAGGCTACACGGACTCCGTTCCACGAGCCTCCGGTCCATGGGTCTTGGGCCCACGAGCCTCGGGTCGACTGGCCTTCAGCCCACGAGAGTTTGGCCCACGTGACCCCGGAGGAGCACACGTCCGGATGGGGTACCTGGCCGGATCAGCCCGAGGAGCCGAGTGGCCATGCTGATGATGGCGGGGAGCCGACTGATCTTGAGGAGGAGGGGGGCACCGTCTACCAGCGTGGTGCTACACGGCTCCCGTCCGTGCCGGTGACCCGCGAGCAGAGGTACGTAAGTGCATTTAATATTTTTGTACCTTGTGCATTCACGTTTTTTCAAATAACTAATGCGTTGGCCTTGTCATGCTGCAGGGGTTGGGACCACCATCATAGTGTCCGCTGGCCCAACTCCGTCCTTGGAGTTCTTTGCCGGCAAAACGTCCCGGGGTTTGTCGCGTTGCCTGGTGAGGGTCGGCTTCCAGAGCTTGGATTGAGCTGGGAGCACTACGTGGCTGCCCCGGCCCCGTCGGATGAGATTATCGACGGTGTCGTGTGCGACACGAGGGCAGACATGGTGATCAGAAAGTTTTGGGTAATTTCTCCTTTACACATTTAAAAATCTTCAACTAGCTAGTTATTAATTGTACTAATCAATATTGTCTCATTTGATTGCAGACATTCTACAGGTGTGAGGAGGGATACGAGGAGGACGCGGCACATGTTATCGAGAACGTCTGCAAGCGCCTACTCCAGAACTTACGGTACGAGGCTCGGGTGCAGGCTGTTCGAGACTACTACGCCTTGCATGGTATCAAGAAGACCAAGCCGGCGTGCCGCGATAAGTTCCTGAGTAAGGAGCAGTACATGAAGGTAATTCTTAAGGCCTTCTCTACTAAGTTCCTTCATTTAGTAATTCTTAGCCGTAGCGCTCAAGTTTCTATTTTCTAACTTAGGCGCCTCCGAGATGGTGTGCGGATCGGATGGATTGTTGGGAGGTGTTGGTCGATGAGTGGTGCTCAAAACAATGGCTAGCCCTCCACAACGAGGCCATGGACAAATGTGCCCAAATGGAAGGTGTGCCACACCATCAAGGCAGCTCCAACTTATATCAGTTCTGGCGCAACTAGGTATGTGGTTTGCTTCATGATTCATGCAATTCATTCATCATGCCAGCTTGAGCCCTTTAATTACTAATTTTCGTTGTTTCTCTCTTTCAGGCACGCTACAATAAGGCGGATAAGGTGCCAGAGGTGTACGACCTGTATGCCATGGCCCACACTGCCTCTTTCAAGAAAGTCAAGGCTTTCTCTCAGTCTGACCTCGATGATGCAAACAACTTCACCAACATCTCCTCCCACAACAAGCTCGTGAGATATAGAGATGAGGGGAAGGCGAGGAAAGGGGAGGACTTTAACCCGAGCCAGGGTCCCATTGATCCAGAGCTGGTGATGATATCTGGTGGCGGGAGGTCCCATGGCTCCATAGCCATTGGAGATGGACTTATCCGTTGTCTTAGCTCTCTCCCGGAGATCAAGGCGCGCCAGTCGAGCTCCGCTCCTGAGATAAGGCCTCGTGAACGGCCAGTGCAACTCGCCATCAAGGTTAGTGATACATACTCAGTTAGCTTTCTCCATTAATTACATTGTGTGCGCTTCCATCAATGACTCATGTGAGTGGTGTTGCAGGCTGCTATACAGAGTGAGAGAGATAGAACGGAGAAACTTTGGGCGGAGGCGGCGGAGAGGCAGTGGGAGTTGGAGGAGAGGACGACAAAGATGATGGAGGAGGAGAGGGCACGGAATGACATGCAGGCAAGGGCCATGTACAAGCTCCTTGTGGTAAGTTTCTACTGCAGATTAGCCAAAACATTCATGTAGTGTTTGTCTCATTACTAACTAGTATGACTGAGTCGTCAAAACCAAATGTGCAGTCTGTGTGCGAGAAGACAGGTCAGACCGCTCCGCCGATGCCAGTGATTGCTCCTGGGACCATGGTGAGTTTTATTTGAATGGACATTACTTGCTAGTCTTAACATTTGAGTGTCATCATGCTAAAAAGACATTGGAAATGATCTTTGGTGCAGCGTAACTCCAGACAAGCATCACACGATCCTTCTCCATCTACCGACACGAGCCACCCCGCTCCTACACCTCCTGGATCTTGGTAAGTTTATCTAGTGTTTTGCTTAACACATGCATAAAGACCTAGACTTAGCTTTATTTCCTCCAGTGCTTACCATAATGACCTAGACTTAGCTTCTTCTCCTCCAAAATGACTTAATAAGCTTACTGACCTCCAAAACCATCCATTTTACCTAAGTTAGCTCTAAAACAATCTGTACTTAGCTTACTTCTGTCAAAAATTGCATAATTAGCTTAGTTAGCTCATAGACGATCCATTTTACCTAAGTTAGCTCTAAAATGACCCATTTTACCTAGGTTAGCTTATAAATGATCTAGTTCATCCAAGTTAGCTCAAAAATGACCCATTTTACCTAGATTAGCTCCTAAATGATCCATTTTACCTACATTAGCTTTAAAATGACCCATTTCACCTAGGTTAACTCCAAAATGACCAATCTTACCTAGGTTATCTCATAAACGATCCATTTCAACTAATTTAGCTCATAAACGATCCATTTCACCAAGCTAGCTAAAAAACGATCCATTTCACCTAAATTAGCTCTTAAATGATCCATTTCAACTAAGTTAGCTCAAAAAGATCAAAAATTGCATAATTAGCTTAGTTAGCTCATAGACGATCCATTTTACCTAAGTTAGCTCTAAAATGACCCATTTTACCTAGGTTAGCTTATAAATGATCCAGTTCATCCAAGTTAGCTCAAAAATGACCCATTTTACCTAGATTAGCTCCTACATGATCCATTTTACCTACATTAGCTTTAACATGACCCATTTCACCTAGGTTAACTCCAAAATGACCCATCTTACCTAGGTTATCTCATAAACGATCCATTTCAACTAATTTAGCTCATAAACGATCCATTTCACCAAGCTAGCTAAAAAACGATCCATTTCACCTAAATCAGCTCTTAAATGATCCATTTCAACTAAGTTAGCTCAAAAAGATCAAAAATTGCATAATTAGCTTAGTTAGCTCATAGACGATCCATTTTACCTAAGTTAGCTCTAAAATGACCCATTTTACCTAGGTTAGCTTATAAATGATCCACTTCATCCAAGTTAGCTCAAAAATGACCCATTTTACCTAGATTAGCTCCTACATGATCCATTTTACCTACATTAGCTTTAACATGACCCATTTCACCTAGGTTAACTCCAAAATGACCCATCTTACCTAGGTTATCTCATAAACGATCCATTTCAACTAATTTAGCTCATAAACGATCCATTTCACCAAGCTAGCTAAAAAACGATCCATTTCACCTAAATTAGCTCTTAAATGATCCATTTCAACTAAGTTAGCTCAAAAAGATCCATTTCAACTAAATTAGCTCATAAATGATCCATTTCACCTAAGTTAGCTCAAAAACGATCCATTTCAACTAAGTTAGCTCATAAATGATCCATTTCACCTAAGTTAGCTAAAAACGATCCATTTCACCTTAGTTACCTCAAAAACGATCCATTTGACCTTAGTTAGCTCATAAACGACCCATTTCAACTAAGTTAGCTCATAAATGATCCATTTCACCTTAGCTATCTCATAAACGACCCATTTCAACTTAGTTAGCTCATATATGATCCATTTCACGTAAGTTAGCTCATAAATGACATACTCTTCTTGTTCTAGTCTTCTTCTTGTTCTAACTTTCTTATTTTTCATTTTGCAGATTTCATTCACTTGACGAAAGCTTGCATAGATGGAGTGCTCCTTATCCCTTTCTCTGTTTCTTTTGTATCGTTGAACTATGCATGTATCGTTGGATGAAACTATTGTAATATATATGGTTGGGTGCCTCTATGTTGAACTTGTTATGTATGATGGAACTATGCATGTAATATATATGGTTGGATGATGAAGTTATGTGTTGGATATCTTATATGTTTGCTCTGTAATGGCCTTTTGAAATATATCTATATATGTCATATATATTTGTGATGCTCTTTGCTGTCTACCACCGACGGCAACGGGCCCTTTGCCTTCTGCCGCGGACGGCAAAGAAGACACGTGGCATCCAGCTGTGATTCCTGGGAGCTGACCCATTTGGTCAGTTTGCCTACAGTGGCAGACAGCAAAGACTTTGCCATCAGTGGCAGACGGCAAAGAACCTGCACTTTGCCATCAGTGGCAGACGGCAAAGAACCTGCCATGTAGTGATGTGTAGATGACATCATACGGCGGACGGCAAAGACCCTAGCAATTTTGCCGTCAGCGGCGGACGGCAAAGGCCTGCCGGTAGCCACTTAATGGACTGATAGCGCAATTATTGCCGTCTGCTCTCTTTGCTATCCGCCACGGACGGCACAGGGCCTTTGCCGTCCGCCGCCAGGAAGCAGACGGCAAAGTAGCTGTTTACCGTAGCCTACTTTGCCGGAGCCTTTTACCGTCAACGGCTGACTGCAAAGGCCTTTGTCGTCCGCCGTTCATGCCTTTGCCGTCCGCCGTGGCAGACGACAAAGTAGCTGATTCCTGTAGTGAATATTGTAGCGGGTGCTTAGGCGAAGCCCTGCGAAGCTAGAACATCAAGATCGTCACCACGCCGTCGTGCTGACGGAACTCTTCCCTAACACTTTGCTGGATCAGAGTCCGGGGATCGTCATCGAGCTGAATGTGTGCTAGAACTCAGAGGTGACGTAGTTTTGGTGCTTGATCGGTCGGGCCGAGAAGACGTATGACTACATCAACCGCGGTGTCATAACGCTTCCGCTGTCGGTCTACGAGGGTACGTAGACAACACTCTCCCCTCTCGTTGCTATGCATCACCATGATCTTGCATGTGCGTAGGAAATTTTTTGAAATTACTACGTTCCCCAACAGTGGCACCGAGCCTAGGTTTTATGCGTTGATGTTGTGCACGAGTAGAACACAAGTGAGTGTTGGAAATATGCCCTAGAGGCAATAATAAATTAGTTATTATTATATTATATTTCATTGTTCATGATAATCGTTTATTATCCATGCTAGAATTGTATTGATAGGAAACTCAGATACATGTGTGGATACATAGACAACACCATTTCCCTAGTAAGCCTCTAGTTGACTAGCTCGTTGATCAATAGATGGTTACGGTTTCCTGACCATGGACATGGGATGTCGTTGATAACGGGATCACATCATTAGGAGAATGATGTGATGGACAAGACCCAATCCTAAGCCTAGCACAAAGATCGTGTAGTTCGTATGCTAAAGCTTTTCTAATGTCAAGTATCATTTCCTTAGACCATGAGATTGTGCAACTCCCGGATACCGTAGGAGTGCTTTGGGTGTGCCAAACGTCACAACGTAACTGGGTGGCTATAAAGGTTCACTACAGGTATCTCCGAAACTGTCTGTTGGGTTGGCACGAATCTAGACTGGGATTTGTTACTCCGTGTAAATGGAGAGGTATCTCTGGGCCCACTCGGTAGGACATCATCATAATGTGCACAATGTGACCAAGGAGTTGATCACAGGATGATGTGTTACGGAACGAGTAAAGAGACTTGCAGGTAACGAGATTGAACAAAGTATCCGGATACCGACGATCGAATCTCGGGCAAGTATCGTACCGCTAGACAAAGGGAATTGTATACGGGGTTGATAAAGTCCTTGACATCATGGTTCATCCGATGAGATCATCGTGGAGCATGTGGGAGCCAACATGGGTATCCAGATCTCGCTGTTGGTTATTGACCAGAGAGTTGTCTCGGTCATGTCTGCATGGTTCCCGAACCCGTAGGGTCTACACACTTAAGGTTCGATGATGCTACGGTTATAGGGAAAGTATGTATGCGGTTACTGAATGTTGTTCGGAGTCCCGGATGAGATCCCGGACGTCACGAGGAGTTCCGGAATGGTCCGGAGGTAAAGATTAATATATAGGAAGTATGGTTTTGGCCACTGGAAGTGTTCCGGGCATCACCGGTAGTGTACCGGGACCACCGGAGGGGTCCGGGGGTCCACCAGCTGGGGCCACCAGCCCCGGAGGCTTACATGGGCCAATAGTGGGAAGGGACCAGCCCCTAGGTGGGCTAGGGCACCTCCCACCAAGGCCCAAGGCGTCCTCAAGGGGAGAGGGGGCAAACCCTAGGCGCAGATGGGCCCTAAGGCCCACCCTAGGTGCGCCCCCCTCTCTCTCCCCCTTGGCCGCCTCCCAGATGGGATCTGGGGGCTGCTGCCACCCCTAGGGAGGGAACCCCAGGTGGGGGCACAGCCCCTCCCCACCCCCTATATATACTTGAGCAAAGGGGGCAGCCCAACACGTGATTCACTCTCCCTGTTGGCGCAGCCCTACCCCTCTTCCTCCTCGTCTCTCGTAGTGCTTGGCGAAGCCCTGCTGGAGTCCCGCGCTCCTCCACCACCACCACGCCATCGTGCTGCTGCTGGATGGAGTCTTCCCCAACCTCTCCTTCTCCCCTTACTGGATCAAGGCGTAGGAGACGCCACCGGGCTGTACGTGTGTTGAACGCGGAGGTGCCGTCCGTTCGGCACTAGGATCATCGGTGATTTGGATCACGACGAGTACGACTCCATCAACCCCGTTCACTTGAACGCTTCCGCTTAGCGATCTACAAGGCTATGTAGATGCACTCTCCTTCCCTCGTTGCTAGATTACTCCATAGATTGATCTTGGTGATGCGTAGAAAATTTTGAATTTCTGCTACGTTCCCCAACAGTGGCATCATGAGCTAGGTCTATGCGTAGTTTCTATGCATGAGTAGAACACAAGTTGTTGTGGGCGTCGATATTGTCAATTTACTTGCCGTTACTAGTCTTATCTTCATTCGGCGGCATCGTGGGATGAAGCGGCCCGGACCGACCTTACACGTACTCTTACGTGAGACTGGTTCCACCGACTGACATGCACTAGTTGCATAAGGTGGCTACCGGGTGTCTGTCTCTCCCACTTTAGTCGGATCGGATTTGATGAAAAGGGTCCTTATGAAGGGTAAATAGAAATTGGCATATCACGTTGTGGTTTTGGCGTAGGTAAGAAACGTTCTTGCTAGAAACCTATAACAGCCACGTAAAAACTTGCAACAACAATTAGAGGACGTCTAACTTGTTTTTGCAGCATATGCCTTGTGATGTGATATGGCCAAAAGGATGTGATAAATGATATATGTGATGTATGAGATTGATCATGTTCTTGTAATAGGAATCATGACTTGCATGTCGATGAGTATGACAACCGGCAGGAGCCATAGGAGTTGTCTTAATTTATTTATGACCTGCGTGTCAACATAAACGTCATGTAATTACTTTACTTTATTGCTAAAGCGTTAGCCATAGTAGTAGAAGTAATAGATGACGAGACAATTTCAAGAAGACACGATGATGGAGATCATGGTGTCATGCCGGTGACAACGATGATCATGGAGCCCCGAAGATGGAGATCAAAAGGAGCAAAATGATATTGGCCATATCATGTCACTATTTGATTGCATGTGATGTTTATCATGTTTTACATCTTATTTTCTTAGAACGACGGTAGCTTAAATAAGATGATCCCTCACTAAAATTTCAAGAAAGTGTTCCCCCTAACTGTGCACCGTTGCGAAGGTCCGTTGTTTCGAAGCACCACGTGATGATCAGGTGTGATAGATTCTAACGTTCGAATACAACGGGTGTAAGCCAGATTTACACAGCAAAAACACTTAGGTTGACTTGGCGAGCCTAGAATATACAGACATGGCCTCGGAACACGGAAGTCCGAAAGGTCGAGCATGAGTCGTATAGAAGATACGATCAACATGAGATGTTCACCGTTGATGACTAGTCCGTCTCACGTGATGATCGGACACGGCCTAGTCGATTCGGATCATGTTTCACTTAGATGACTAGAGGGATGTCTATCTGAGTGGGAGTTCATTAAATAATTTGATTAGATGAACTCAATTATCATGAACATAGTCTAAATTGTCTTTGCAAATATGTTGTAGATAAATAGCTCACGTTGTAGCTCATTGTTTCAATACGTTCCTAGAGAAGGATTAAGTTGAAAGATATTGTAAGCAATGATGCGGACTGGGTCCGTAGTCCGAGGAGTGTCCTCACTGCTACACAGAAGGCTTACGTCTTTGATGCACCGCTCGATGTGCAAACCCCTACAACATCGTCTGTGGATGTTGTGAACACCTGATACACACATCCTGATGACTACTTGATAGTTTAGTGCACCATACTTTACGGCTTAGAATCAGGATTCCGATGACGTTTTGAACTCCATAGAACATATGAGATGTTCCAAGAGCTGAAATTGGGATTTCAGGCTCATGCCCGTGTTGGGAGGTGTGAGACCTCTGACAAGTTCTTTTGCCAACAAGATGGAGGAGAATAGCTCAGCTAGTGAGCATGTGCTCAGAATGTCTGGGTGCTACAATCACTTAAATCAAGTGGGAGTTAAACTTCCAGATAAGATATTGATTGATAGAGTTCTCTAGCCACTATCACTAAGCTACTAGATCTTCGTGGTGAACTATGACATGCAAGGGATGGAGTTGATCCCGGAGCTGTTCGCGGTGCTTAAGACCGCAAAAGGTTGAAATCAAGAAGGAGCATCAAGTGTTGATGGTTTAACAAGACCACTGGTTTCAAGAAGGGCAAGGGCTAGAAGGGAAACTTCATGGATGGCAAACCAGTTGCCGCTCCAGTGAAGGAACCCAAGGTTGAACCCAAACCCGAGACTAAGTGCTTCTATTGTAAGGGGAACAGTCACTGGTAGCGGAATTACCCCAAATGCATGGTAGATAAGAAGGCTGGCAACTTCAACAAAGTATATACGTGTTATTAATGTGTACCTCGCTAGTACTCCTGGTAGCACCTGGGTATTGGATACCGGTTCAGTTGCTATTACTGGTGACTTGAAGCAAAAGCTACGGACTAAACGGAGACTAGCTAAGGGCGAGGTGACGATGTGTGTTGGAAGTGTTTCCATAGTTGATGAGATCACCATCGCACGCTCCATCTGCCTTCGGGATTAGTATTGAACCTAGATAAATGTTATCAGGTGTCTACGTTGAGCATGAATATGATTAGATCATGTTCATTGCAATACGGTCATTCATTTAAGTTAGAGAATAATGGTTATTCTGTTTACATGAATGATACCTTTCATGGTCATGCACCCTATGTGAATGGTTCATTGAATCTCGGTCGTGGTAATACACATGTTCACGCCAAAAGATGTAGAGTTAATAATGATAGTACCACTTTCTCGTGGCACTGCCGCTTAGGTCATATTGGCGTAAGATGCCTGAAGAAACTCCATGTCGATGGATGTTTGGAGTCACTTGATTTTGAATCGCTTGACACATGCGAGCCATGCCTCATGGGCAGGATGACTAAGACCCCGCTTTCAGGTACAATGAAACGGGCAAGTGACTTGTTGGAAATCATACATGCTGATGCGTGTGATCCAATGAGAATTGAAGCGTGCGGTGGATATCGCTATTTTCTCATCTTCACTGACAATTTGAGTAGATATAGGTATATTTACTTAATGAAACACAAGTCTGAAACGTTTGAAAAGTTCAAGCGATTTCAGAGTGAAGTTAAGAATCATCATAACAAGAAGATCAAATTCCAACGATCTGATCAATGAGAATATCTGAGTTATGAGTTTGGCAAACACTTAAGACATTGTGGAATTGTTTCACAGTTGAAGCCACCTGGAACACCACTGGGTTATGGTGTGTCCGGACGTCGTAATAGAACCTTATGAGATATGGTGCGATCTATGATGTCTCTTATCAATCTACCATTTTCATTTTGAGGTTATGCGTTAGAGACAGCCGCATTCACTTTAGATAGGATACCATCTAAGTCCGTTGAGACGGCGTCGTATGAACATTGGTTTGGTAAGAAGCCAAAGTTGTTGTTTCTTAATGTTTGGGGCTGCGATGCTTAAGGCTTCAGCCGGAGAAGCTCGAACCCAAAGCGGACAAACACATCTTCATAGGATACCCAAAGGTGACAGTAGGGTATACCTTCTATCTCAGATCTGAGGGCAAATTGTTTGACCCTAAGAATGGGTCCTTTCTCGAGAAGGAGTTTCTCTCGAAAGAATTGAGTGGGAGGAAGATAGAACTTGATAAGGTTGTCGAACCTTTACTTCAACCAAAGAGTGATGCAACACAGAAAGATGTTTTCTGTGGCGCATACGTCTGTTGAATAGGAAGTTAATGATAGTGATCATGAAGCTTCGGATCAAGTAGCTATCGAACCTCGTAGGTCGACAAGGACATGTACTACTCCTAAGTGGTACGGTTGTCCTGTCTTAGATATCATGTTGTTAGACAACAATGAACCTACGATCTATGGAGAAGCGATGGTGGGCCCGTATTCCGACAAATGGTTAGAAGCCATGAAATCTGAGATAGGATCCATATATCAGAACAAAGTATGGACTTTGGTGGACTTGCCCGTTGATCGGCAAGCCATTGAGATAAATGGATCTTTAAGAAGAAGACAGACGTGGGCGGTAATGTTACCGTCTATGAAGCTCGACTTGTGGGAAAGAGTATTTTCATAAGTTCAAGGAGTTGACTACGATGAGAATTTCTAACCCGTAGCAATGCTTAAGTCCATCGGAATCATGATAGCATTAGTTGTATTTTTGATTATGAAATCTAACAGATGGATGTCAAAGCAAGTTTTCTTACCAGTTTTCGTAAGAAAAAGTTGTATGTGATACAATAAAAGGTTTTGTCGATCCTAAGTATGCTAAAAGGTATGCTGGCTCCAGCGATCCTTCTATGGACTAAAGCAAGCATCTCGGAATTGGAATATGTGCTTTGATGGAGTGTTCAAAGCTTTTAGGTTTATACAATGTTTGCTAGAAACTTGTATTTACAAGAAAGTGAGTGGGAGCACTACAACATTTCTGATAAGTATATGTGGATGACATATTGTTGATCCAAAATGATGTAAAATTTCTGGAAAGCATAAACGGTTGTTTGAAGAGTGATTTTCAAAGGAAGACCTGGATAAAGCTGCTTACATATTGGGCATCAAGATCTATAGAGATAGATCAAGACGCCTGATGATACTTTCAAAGAACGCACACCTTGACATGTTTTTGAAGGAGTTCAAAATAGATCAGTCAAAGAAGGGGTTCTTACCTGAGTTGTAAGGTGTGAAGTTGAGTAAGACTCAAAGATTGACCACGGCAGAAGAAAGAGGAAGGACGAAGGTTGTCCCCTATGCTTTTGTCATAGGCTCTATACGGTATGCCATGCTGAGTACCGCACCTGATGTGTGACTTGCCACATTTCTGGAAAGAGGGTACAAAGGTGATCTAGGAGTAGATCACCAGATAGCAGTCAAAATTATCCTTAGAGGAATAAGGAAATGTTTCTCGATTATGGAGGTTATAAAGAGTTCGACATAAAGAGTTACGTCGATGCAAGCTTAACACCTATCCAGATAGCTCTGAGTAGAGATACCGAATACGTATAATGGAGCAACAATTTGGAATAGCTCCAAGTGGAACGTGGTAGCAGCATCTATGATATGACATAAAGTTTTGCGAAATACATAGGGATCTGAATATGGCAAGACCCGATGACTACAACCTCTCTCACAAGCATAACATGATCAAACCCAGAACTCTTTGAGTGTTTATCACATAGTGATGTGAACTAGATCATTGAGTCTAGTAGACTCTTGGATGTTGGTCACATGGCGATGTGACCTGTAAGTGTTAATCACATGGCGATGTGAACTAGATTATCACTAGTAGAAAAATGGTCAAACGTGAAGCACATTAGTGCCGGTTTGTATTTGAGCCGGCACTAATGTATACATTAGTGCCGGTTCCAACGGCTAGCCGGGCCACTTTCATTAGTACCGGTTCGTGGCGAACCTTTAGCACCGGTTCGTGCCACGAACCGGTACTAATGAGAGTGGTCGCAGGATGTTGTCAGACTGGGGCCCCTCCAGCCCCTTTAGTACCGGTTCTTGGCACGAACCGGTACTAAAGGTCGTCCTACATAAACCCTTCGTCCACCCGAGCTCGCTCTGTTCTTCCCCTTTCCCCTCTCCTCTCTCTGTTCTTCCCCTCTTCCTCTCGAGCTCATCACACATTTTGCCCAAAATTTGTCAAGATTTGAAGGCCCCCATCCATTCAAATGATCACAAAGGTTAGCAACTTTGTCCTTTCATCTCTCATTGCTAGATTAGCTCTTGCAATGCTTTATATAGTGATTAATTTGTGAGTTTAGTAATTTGGGAGGATATATATATATGTGCTAGTATTTGATTTATATGCAATTTGAGGTCAAAAATAACACTTAGTTTGCATATGCAGGTGTGGTTTACTTAGTGCCTTCTAAATCTCCGTCGTAACCACCGTCGATCGCCCGCACCGTCCCGTCGCCGGCACCACCTTGTGGTGAGCCTCTTGTTCATGAAATTTTATATAAAAATTGATGTTTGTGTGATTTGGATATATAGTTACTCGTATAATTATCTTACCCGTACGTTGTTTGTTATACATATAGTGCCATGGTTTTGATATCCGTCCCCGTCGGCCCTCGTCCTTGTTATGATTCGGATGTGGTATATATATTCTCTTTTAAAACTAGTTGCATTTCGTGTTTATGACAAATTATGCCCATCAAGTTGACATAGAAATTTTTTCTAGGAGGTATGTGAACCGGAAATTCCAACCGACCCTATTGTCGAGAGGTTAAATTTAGTTGAAAGAGAAAACGAGTACTTGAAAGAAAAATTGAAAAGAATTGAGGGGGAGAAGATGGAATTGGAGTTGCATGTTGCCGATGTCGTCGATGATCACAAGATCAAGATGGAGAAAATGCGCTTGAAGATTAGAAAGATTAGAAAATATGCCATCGATAGTGAGGCTTGGTATCATTATGCTGTTGGATCCATTGTTACCTTAGTTGCGATCTTGATCGCATTTGTTGTTGCATTTAAATGCTTTAGCTAGAGAGTTATTTGTTTGTTGCATTTAAGTGTTGTATGAACTTTATGTATGAACTTGTATTAATTTGGTCTATTCGGTGTTGTGTAATGAAGATGAGCCGGCAATGGATGTACGATGACCGATGCTCTCCCCAGTTCGTTGAGGGCGTGCATACTTTTCTGCTTGCGGCTGAGGCAAACAAGCGGGCGGATGGTTTTATGCCTTGTCCATGTGCTGGCTGTAAGAATGGTCACAATTACTCTACGTCAAGAACCATTCACGTCCACCTGTTTAAGTCCGGTTTCATGCCCCACTATAATGTTTGGACCAAGCACGGAGAAAGAGGGGTTATGATGGAAGACAATGAAGAAGAAGAGGACGACGACAGCTATCCTGGCCATGGGTTCCCTGAATACGATGATACAACAATGGGGGAAGAAGCTGAGCCGGTAATGCGGGAAGAAGCTGAGCCGGCAATGCGGGAAGAAGCTGAAGAAGAGGCATCAGATGAGCCCGTTGATGATCTAGGTCGGGCCATTGCCGATGCAAAGAGAAACTGCGCAAGTGATTTGGAGAAGAAGAAGTTGCAGCGCATGTTAGAGGATCACAAAAAATTGTTGTACCCGAATTGCGTAGGTGACAAGAAAAAGCTGGGCACCACACTGGAATTGCTGCAATGGAAGGCAGAGAATGGTGTATCTGACAAGGGATTTGGAAAGTTGCTGGTAATGATAAAGGATATGCTTCCAAAGGACAACGAATTGCCCGAGAGTACGTACGAAGCAAAGAAGGCTGTCTGCCCTCTAGGGTTAGAGGTGCAGAAGATACATGCATGCCCTAATGATTGCATCCTCTACCGCGGTGAGTACGAGGATTTGAACGCTTGCCCGGTATGTGGTGCATTGCGCTATAAGATCAGCCGCGATGACCCTGGTGATGTCGAGGGCGAGCGCCCCAGGAAGAAGATTCCTGCCAAGGTGATGTGGTATGCTCCTATAATACCACGGTTGAAACGTTTGTTCCAAAACAAAGAGCATGCCAAGGCGATGCGATGGCACAGAGAAGACCGTAAGAAAGACGGAAAGTTGAGAGTACCCGCTGACGGGTCGCAGTGGAGAAAAATCGAAAGAAAGTACGGGAAGGAGTTTGCAGATGACGCAAGGAGCGTATGGTTTGGTCTAAGCGCAGATGGCATTAATCCTTTTGGGGAGCAGAGCAGCAACCATAGCACCTGGCCTGTGACTCTATGTTTGTATAACCTTCCTCCTTGGTTGTGCATGAAGCGGAAGTTCATTATGATGCCAGTGCTCATCCAAGGCCCTAAGCAACCCGGCAACGACATTGATGTGTACCTAAGGCCATTAGTTGAAGAACTCTTACAACTGTGGAATGGAACAGGTGTACGTGCGTGGGATGAGCACATGGGGGAAGAATTTGACCTAAAGGCGTTGCTGTTCGTGACCATCAATGATTGGCCTGCTCTCAGTAACCTTTCAGGACAGACAAACAAGGGATACCGCGCATGCACGCACTGTTTGGACGATACCGACAGTATATATTTGGCTAATTGTAAGAAGAATGTGTACCTGGGACATCGTCGATTTCTTCCGAGCAGGCATCCCGTAAGAAAGAAAGGCAAGCATTTCAAAGGTGAGGCGGATCACCGGACGAAGCCTCGCCACCGTACTGGTGCTGATGTACATGATATGGTCAAGGATTTGAAGGTGGTCTTTGGAAAGGGTCCTGGTGGACAACCTGTTCCGAATGACGCTGACGGACGCGCACCCATGTGGAAGAAGAAATCTATATTTTGGGACCTGCCCTATTGGAAAGACCTAGAGGTCCGCTCCGCAATCGACGTGATGCACGTGACGAAGAATCTTTGTGTGACCCTGCTTGGCTTCTTGGGCGTGTATGGGAAGACAAAAGATACACCTGAGGCACGAGAGGACCAGCAACGTATGCACGGAAAAGACGGCATACATCAGGGTCATGCAAGCTACGCTCTTACCAAAGAAGAGAAGGAAATCTTCTTTGAATGCCTGCTCAGTATTAAGGTACCGTCTGGCTTCTCGTCGAATATAAAGGGAATAATAAACATGGCAGAGAAAAAGTTCCAGAACCTAAAGTCTCATGACTGCCACGTGATTATGACGCAACTGCTTCCGGTTGCATTGAGGGGGCTTCTACCGGAAAACGTTCGATTAGCCATTGTGAAGCTATGTGCATTTCTCAATGCAATCTCTCAGAAGGTAATCGATCCAGAAATCATACCAAGGTTAGAGAATGATTTGGTGCAATGTCTTGTCAGTTTCGAGTTGGTGTTCCCACCATCCTTCTTCAACATCATGACGCACGTCCTAGTTCACCTATGCGAAGAGATTAACGTTTTGGGTCCTGTATTTCTACACAATATGTTCCCCTTTGAGAGGTTCATGGGAGTCTTAAAGAAATATGTTCATAACCGTGCTAGGCCAGAAGGAAGCATCTCCAAGGGCCGTCAAAATGAGGAGGTCATTGAGTTTTGTATTGACTTTATTCCTGACCTTAAGCCGATTGGTGTTCCTGAATCGCGGCATAAGGGCAGACTGGATGGAAAAGGCACGCTAGGAGGGGAACAAATAATATGTATGGACGGACATTCTCTCACTGAAGCACACTACACAGTTCTACAGAATTCCGCCTTGGTGGCTCCGTATATGGATGAACACAAGAATTTGCTACGCTCCAAACACCCGGAGCGGTCTGATGACTGGATTACACGTGAACAAACCAGGAGTTTCGCCAGCTGGTTGCAGACACGTACCATGCATGACACCTCTATTGAAGATGACCTGTACTTGCTGTCCCAGTTACCATCTTCGAATATAATGACTTTCAAAGGGTACGAGATAAATGGTAATACATTTTACACGATCGCCCAAGATAAGAAGAGCACCAACCAAAACAGTGGTGTCCGCTTTGATGCAGAAACCAAGACGGGAAAGGAAACATATTATGGTTATATACAGGACATATGGGAACTTGACTATCGACGTGGTTTGAAGGTCCCTTTGTTTCGGTGCAAATGGGTCAATATGACACGAGGCGGGGTAACGGAAGACCCGCAGTACGGAATGACAACAGTGGATCTCAACAATCTTGCGTATGCAGACGAACCATTCGTCCTAGCCAATGATGTGGCACAGGTTTTCTATGTGAAGGACATGTCTACCAAGCCAAGAAAAAGAAAAGATAAGGAAGCGAATGCATCGTACGATGAGCCAAAGCGGCACATAGTTCTTTCTGGGAAGAGAAACATCGTGGGAGTGGATGACAAGACAGACAAGTCAGAAGATTATGAAAAGTTTGATGAAATTGCTCCATTCACAGTGAATATTGACCCGAGCATCCCGTTAAATGATGAAGATTTTCCATGGTTACGGCGCAAAGGGACACACGCGAAGAAAAAGTTTCACACCCAAAGATCTGGGATGTGATCGGCTTCACTATCATCACTTTCTTCTGTGTTTCACACCCAGAAGGGAATCTCTGTAATAGTTAGGGTAGTTAATTATGTGTTTTGGCATTTGAAACGCGAAGAAATTTTATGTGCAAACAAATTCTTTCATGCCTTTACTGATTTTTAAAGTTAAGTTATTCACAAACTAGTGATTCACACTAATTTCAAATAATTCAAAATTTAAACTATTCAAATTTGAAAACTACGGGCACTAACAGAAAGTTTGTAATTTTTTGTACCTAAAGCAAAAATATTCACAAAGAAACTCTAAATACACAAAAAAACAACTCAAAAATAAATAAAGCAAAAAAATAAAAAAAGCCCGCCTACTAGGCCAGAGCGGCCTGCATACGACTAGAAACCCAACCTGTTGTTGGGCCAGGATGCAGGCCCGCAAAGGCCCAGTAGGCCAACAGGGCAGCACAGAACATGTAGGCCCAGTAGGCCTGCTTTGGAGAGGAGCTCGAGAGAGCTACCGCACGGGGGTTTATAAACCAGTGCGGTCGCCCCTCGGCTAGCGAGGTGGGACTAAACTTGCGCACCGCACCTGCGCCAGCGCACCCCCTTTAGTACCGGTTCGTGGCACCAACCGGTACTAAAGGGGGCCTTTAGTACCGGTTGGAGCCACCAACCGGTACTAAAGGGGGTGCGGTTCCCGCCGCTTGGCCTGGCCAAAACAGGCCTTTAGTACCGGTTGGTGGCTCCAACCGGTACTAAAGGTGCCTTCTATATATACAACACTTACGAAAATTTCATTCTCCCTCTGTTTCTTCCTCTGTTTCCCCATTGAAGCACCGCCCGCGCGCCCCGATCGATCGACGCCATCGCCGTCGCCGCCCCCGTCCTCGTCACCACCCCCGTCCCCGTCGCCGCCCTCGTCTCCGTCGCCGCCCCGGGCCCGTCCCCGTCGCGCCGTCCCCGTGTCGCCGCCCCCGCGTCACGCCCCGGCCCGTCGCCGCCCCCGGCCGTCGCCTCGCCGTCGCCGTCGCCCCGCTGTGAGCTCTCCCCTCTAACCCCTCTCCCTCGCCCCCGGCGGCCACCATGGGCGCCGCCCCTCCCCGAGCCCATACACACACACAAGCATGATGAACACACACACACACGTACATATGTATGAATTAATGCATGTATATATTAGTATATACGTATTTTGTATGTTTAATTAGTTTAGATTTTTTAGATTATTATTTTTTCACTAGTATATATGTATGAATGCATGTTAGATGGATATAATTAGTGTTTAATTAGTATGGAATTTTTTATATAATGTTGTTTTTCAGTTTTTTAATGGATGTATAAAAGTTGTGTTTTCTGTTTTTAGTGTTAGATGCTTAATTAGTATGAAATAGCATATAGAATTTTGACATATGCAATGATAGCATAATTAGTGTTATATAGAAATGTTAGAAATTTTAGTTATCAAAATCCAATCATTAAAAAAATGTTACTTTTTGCGGGCATATAGCTAGTATTTGTTCTCGACGATGCCCGGCCCGCATCCTCACCGTCGACCCGTCCGCAACGACGTCCGACTGACCCATGTCCGGGACTGGGCTCCGCCGGGCTGGCACTGGGAGGTGCTGCCTGGAGGGGCGCGCCGCTTGATGAGGAACCCTGCCCCGTGTCCCGTCGTCGACCCTGATCTCGTTTGGTGGCGTTCGCGTAGGCCAGTTTCGGTGCGGAGGGAGCCGGCCCCGCCGGAGGTGGTACGTCGCCGTGCCAGGGAGGAGGACGAGCACGTCCATCGCTACATGGTTGCGTTAGAGGGCGGCAGGTTCTCCAATACCTGGCAGTTTCTTCAGGGATCTCACTTCAGCTATGATCCTGTGAGGGTTCCTTCTCTTTGGGTGTCCACCGCCCGCGTCGCAGGAACCGTGAGTGTCCTAGATTCTTCTGTAGTATTCAATCTTTAATTAGCTACCTAGCCAGTGATGTACTATTCAATATTATATATTATTCGAGACGATGTGTTCGAGATTATATCTATTATTCGAGACGATGTATTCGAGATTATATCTATTATTCGAGATGATGTATTTGAGATTATATCTATTATTCGAGACGATGTAATTTGAATAATAAATTGTTTTATAATTTCTTTTGGCATAGTTAAATAAAAGCTATGGTGGACAATACCGACAGAGAGGGAGAACAGACCATGTTCGATATAATATGCGGGCCAGATGATGATCAGAATGAAGAAGATTATGACGGCTCCGAATTTCTAAACAACACCGAAGAGGGTGATATGATATTCGATCGCGACGACTGAATTGATGAAGTCATGACAAGCGAGGTATATATATTTATATAAGCAGGCATCTGGTGATCATCACGTGTTTTAAATGAGTTGAAGATATATTAACGAATCGATCTTTCTTCTTTCAGCCATCCGGATCGAGCAAATCTTCAGGCAACAGGACGAAACGAGGCCCGAACAAAAAGTTGAAGGAGGCCGTAAAGTATAATATTGAGGCAATCAAACCTAATGGAGAACCATTAGCGCCTAAGAAGATTGCGGACAAGTTCGTTCGTCAGTGCGGAGTTCAAGAATGGAGAGAGCCAGCAAAGCCACGTCCAGATCTTACTTTTGTCGACGACAGACAAAAAAGTCTGCTTTGGGATACTCTCATGGAACATTTCACCCTACCAGATCATTTCACAGAAGCAGATGTGCAGAAAGTCAAGGACACTACTCTTAGGAAGATGGCGGTTGCATTCAAGAACCACAAGAATCGTGAATGGGACAAATACGTCAAGGGAGGAAGGAAGACTCCAGTATTCGAGGGAACACTAGAGAATCAAAGTGCTCATTGGGACGATTTCGTGAAATTCAAGGATTCAGAATTAGCTAAGGAACGGTCGAGAATAAACAAGAAGAATGCCGAAAAAAGGATAAGTTCCATAAGCTGGGGCCAGGTGGCTACGCGGTGGCAATGCCTAAGTGGGATAAGTCTGAGAAAGAGATGGAGGATGCAGGTGTCACTCCGGTTACTAAGAGCTGGCCCCCCAGGTGCAGGACTTGGTTCTATGCGCATGGGGGGGAGTTGGACCCGAAGACAGGCAAAGTTTCGACGAAGGCATGTCTGAACGGAGCCGACGATAATATACTTGTTGCAATAGAAGAGGCTCGAACGGGGGTGTTCCAGCCCAACAGAGAGAACGACGAGCTTACGCGTGCCCTGGGAAATCCTGAACACCCGGGAAGAACACGAGGCAAGGGCGCTATTCCGTGGTATGAGGGGTTTTCGGACTGGAACGCCGACTACAGAACCCGTGCGAGAAGGAAGATTGCGGAGGAGAAGCAGAGGAAGATGGAGGAGGAGAAGAGGAAGCTGGACTATGAACGCCTTCAAGGCCTAGAATCAGCGCACGCGGACTTGGTAGTCAAATTCCAGCGGCAGCAGGAGCAGATCGACTCACTTAGCCAGCAAAGGGGGTCTCAGCAGCTGCAGCAGCTAGCGGATGATCCAGCATTGGATACCACCGCCCCATCCATGCCGAGAAGCAGCGTGGGTTCCGCCCCGTTTGACGCAATGCTGGATAGATACCCCGTGGATGACATCGCGGAGAACACTAACTGCGAGCTACACTTCAAAATTAAGAACATATCCTTGAAGGTGGCGGACGGCGTTGCTTATACAAATTCCCCCGATGCAACCTTCCATTGCAACCCGATTCCAGCAGGCTATGCTCGTGTCGTGGTTGATGAGGTGGTGGACCAATATTCGGGGCTAGAGCTTGACATTCCTGGAGGTGACGAGGAGCACACACTCGGAGATGCCAAACATCGTATCATCCTATGGAGAAAGGATTGCATCATCTTTCGAAGGCCACCGACACCGCGTCACCCGACTCCTCGTCGAAGTCCGCCACCGAGTCAGCAGACTCCCGCTCCTCCAAGTCCACCAACGCGTGAGGCCACTCCTCCTCCTCCAAGTCCGGCAAAGTGTCAGGCCACTCCTCCTCCAAGTCCGACACAGCGTCAGACGTCCACTCCTCCTCCAAGTCCGGCACAACCTCAGGCCACTCCTCCTCCAAGTCCGGCACAGCTTCAGGCCACTCCTCCTCGTCCAACTCAGCCCCGTCAGCCGTCTCCGCCGCCTCAGCAATCGCAGAAGAGACACCCCGCAGCTATGGTGCGTAGCGGTACGAGTCGAGGTCATAGTACAGGAAGTACAGGCGGAGGCAAGCGATATAAATATGGTCCAAACCTCACTACTCCTCTTCCTGAGAGGGCTTACGACAGGACCGAGGAGCAAACCAATGCCATAGTGCGGGCAGAAGTCGACGCCCATTTTGGACCGAAACCGCCACCGCCGCCAAGGGAGAAAGTGCCTGTGGAAGTAGTTGACCACTTCATTCGTATGGCTCAACCACCAGCTCCTAAGCCTGTTGACACAGACTATGAGCGCCACATCAGGAAGTTACATCGACAACGTCTACAGAAGGAGGCGAGCTCGAGCTCGAGCAAACAACAAGCAGCTGTCAAAAAATGCGGGAAAACCGTTGCCCAGCTGGGAGAACAGGCGGCGCAATCGATCCCCCCGTTTGTTGTGCCGCCAACAACACGTGACAGTACGCGCGCCCAATATTATTGTGGGCAAACAGTTTACGTTCCCGAGGTGGGCGATGTGGTAATAACCCAGGAGCATATAATGCAGGCTGAAACTCTCAACATCACTGTTGGACAACTCCTCGAGATCGAGGACATGCCTGTGCTTACAGAGGAGGAAATAAAACGGAAATATGCCCGGGGCCAACCTTTGGTCAAGCCAGAAGAGGTCAAGAAGCTCCCAACGAGAATGTATGAATTGCATCAATGGTACATGGACATTACCAAGAGATCCGATCGAGAGTCCCTCATGGTGCAAGTCAAGAAGGATCATTACTACCATCAGAAACCTGTGACCGTTGAGTATTCTGAACTGTTTCAGTTATACAATCAAGACGCACTCGACAAATCTATCGTCAGTTGCTATTGTCTGTAAGTGATTTCTTTCTGTAATTTAAGTCTCAAGCTAGCTGTAGTGATCCTTTTGATCAATCATTACCTGTAATTATCCTCACTATATTCTTTTCTGTGGTATTATGCAGGATGAAGATGTATGAAATGAGAAAAGGTGGACGCTATGGCATTGGGTTCATTGACCCAAACACCGTTAATGAATACACATGGAAAATAAACAAGCATCATGAAAAGCAGGTAGAGGACAGCATGCTAGAGTTCTTGAAGCGCCTCAAATACAATGAAGATATACTACTTCCTTACAACTTCCAGTGAGTCACACTTTCTTGTACTACAAATTCTCTGTTTTTGCCTACTAGCTAGCTACATGTTTTTGCTTACATATGCCCGCTTAATTAAGACATGCAAACGTGTGTGCATGCAGATTTCACTGGATCTTGTGTATCATTAAAGTTGACGCCGGAACAGTTGAAATACTGGACTCACTACTCAAAGCAAATAGTGACTATAACATCTTGTTTGGGATAGTCAACAGGTAATTTCAATCATTATTAACTATATATCTCGGCCTATTTAGTTCGTCATTTCATGATATGAACTATTTAATAACCCCTTTATTCATTTTCTTTGTCGGCGGGCAGGGCTTGGGCAAGGTTCATCAGCGTCACGGAAGGCGAATGGAAACGACAGCTGAAATGGTTTCGACCCAAGGTAAGTAATTAAGTAGTACTAGCTAGCTAGCTGCCATCTCTTTAATTATCATGCTTGATTAATTATTATCTGATCAAATTAAATTCCATTCTCGTAATAAAGGCCCTGAAGCAGGCGCAGGGGACTGATCTGTGTGCATTCTGCGTTTGCGAGAACATTCGCATGATGGCGTCCGAAAGGAGCAGATCTCAAAGACAGGAATGGGTACGCTTGTCAGAACACTATTCACAATTTTTACACCATTATCGATATCTAGTCACACAACTAATACACATGCATATTGATCTCCTTCTTAACAGTTCAAAGAGGTGCGGGACAAGCTCCTAGAAACGGAGCGCGTAGAAGCACTTCAAGAGGAAATAGCGGGATTTTTGCTCGACCAGGTCATAAATCCGAAGGGAGAATACTATTACCCACTACCGCCCCCATCGACCAGGTCATGAACCACTTCCAATTGTCATCGTGCTCCGAAGGCACCAATTAGGCTAATGCCACTGGCTCCGAAGGCAACATGCATATGTAGGAGAAATTGTATATAGCTATACATGTGTGTATGTGTGAATTAATATGGTGGTTTGTGAGACATTGATGATATATATATGATTGGTTCTACTAGAAATTCTATTTATATATATATATGTGCATAACATGTACAATGTGTAGTATCGTAAAATACCAGCAAATGAAAAAGAATTAAAATGGAAAACACAAAATTAAATGAAAAAGAAATCATAAAACCAAAAAAAACCCAAACATTTTAGTACCGGTTGGTGTTACCAACCGGTACTAAAGGGCTCTCGGCCCCCGGAGCTGGCTCGTGCCACGTGGTTGCCCTTTAGCACCGATTCGTGCTGAACCGGTACTAAAGGGGGGGCCTTTAGTTCCCACACTTTAGTGCCGGTTATGGAACCGGCACTAAAGGGCCTTACGAACTGGTGCTATTGCCCGGTTCTGCACTAGTGTATTGACTCTAGTGCAAGTGGGAGACTGTTGGAAATATGCCCTAGAGGCAATAACAAATTAGTTATTATTATATTATATTTCATTGTTCATGATAATCATTTATTATCCATGCTAGAATTGTATTGAAAGGAAACTCAGATATATGTGCGGATACATAGACAACACCATGTCCCTAGTAGGCCTCTAGTTGACTAGCTCGTTGATCAATAGATGGTTACGGTTTCCTGACCATGGACATTGGATGTCGTTGATAACGGGATCACATCATTAGGAGAATGATGTGATGGACAAAACCCAATCCTAAGCCTAGCACAAAGATCGTGTAGTTCGTATGCTAAAGCTTTTCTAATGTCAAGTATCATTTCCTTAGACCATGAGATTGTGCAACTCCCGGATACCGTAGGAGTGCTTTGGGTGTGCCAAACGTCACAACGTAACTGGGTGGCTATAAAGTTTCACTACAGGTATCTCCGAAAGTGTCTGTTGGGTTGGCACGAATCGAGACTGGAATTTGTCACTCTGTGTAAACGGAGAGGTATCTCTGGGCCCACTCGGTAGGACATCATCATAATGCGCACAACGTGACCACGGAGTTGATCACAGGATGATGTGTTACGGAACGAGTAAAGAGACTTGCAGGTAATGAGATTGAACAAGGTATCTGGATACCGACGATCGAATCTGGGGCAAGTATGGTACCGCTAGACAAAGGGAATTGTATACGGGATTGATAAAGTCCTTGACATCGTGGTTCATCCGATGAGATCATCGTGGAGCATGTGGGAGCCAACATGGGTATCCAGATCCCGCTGTTGGTTATTGATCGGAGAGTTGTCTCGGTCATGTCTGCATGGTTCCCGAACCCGTAGGGTCTACACACTTAAGGTTCGATGACGCTAGGGTTATAGGGAAAGTATGTACGCTGTTACCGAATGTTGTTCGGAGTCTCGGATGAGATCCCGGACATCACGAGGAGTTCCGGAATGGTCCGGAGGTAAAGATTAATATATAGGAAGTATGTTTTGGCCACCGGAAGTGTTCCGGGCATCACCCGTAGTGTACCGGGACCACCGGAGGGGTCCGGGGGTCCACCAGGTGGGGCCACCAGCCCCGGAGGCTTACATGGGCCAATAGTGGGAAGGGACCAGCCCCTAGGTGGGCTGGGGCGCCTCCCACCAAGGCCCAAGGCGTCCTCAAGGGGAGAGGGGGCAAAACCCTAGGCGTAGATGGGCCCTAAGGCCCACCCTAGGTGAGCCCCCCTCTCTCTCCCCCTTGGCCGCCTCCCAGATGGGATCTGGGCGCTGGCGCCACCCCTAGGGAGGGAACCCTAGGTGGGGGCACAGCCCCTCCCCTCCCCCTATATATACTTGAGCAAAGGGGGCAGCCCAACACGTGATTCACTCTCCCTGTTGGCGCAGCCCTACCCCACTTCCTCCTCGTCTCTCGTAGTGCTTGGCGAAGCCCTGCTGGAGTCCCGTGCTCCTCCACCTCCACCACACCGTCGTGCTGCTGCTGGATGGAGTCTTCCCCAACCTCTCCTTCTCCCCTTGCTGGATCAAGGCGTAGGAGACGTCACCGAGCTGTACGTGTGTTGAACGCGGAGGTGCCGTCCGTTCGGCACTAGGATCGTCGGTGATTTGGATCACGACGAGTACGACTCCATCAACCCCGTTCACTTGAAAGCTTCCGCTTAGCTAGAAGGGTATGTAGATGCACTCTCCTTCCCTTGTTGCTAGATTACTCCATAGATTGATCTTGGTGATGCATAGAAAATTTTGAATTTCTGCTACGTTCCCCAAAGTGAGTTGTGGGCGATATAAGTCATACTGCTTACCAGCATGTCATACTTTGGTTCGGCGGTATTGTTGGATGAAGCGGCCCGGACCGACATTACACGTACGCTTACGCGAGACTGGTTCTACCGACGTGCTTTGCACACAGGTGGCTGGCCGGTGTCAGTTTCTCCAACTTTAGTTGAACTGAGTGGTGGCTACGCCCGGTCCTTGCGAAAGGGTTAAAACAGCACCAACTTGACAAACTATCGTTGTGGTTTTGATGCGTAGGTAAGAACGTTCTGCTAAGCCCAGTAGCAGCCACGTAAAACTTGCAACAACAAAGTAGAGGACGGTCTAACTTGTTTTTGCAGGCATGTTGTGATGTGATATGGTCAAGACATGATGCTAAAATTTTATTGTATGAGATGATCATGTTTTGTAACCGAGTTATCGGCAACTGGCAGGAGCCATATGGTTGTCGCTTTATTGTATGCAATGCAATCGCCTGTAATGCTTTACTTTATCACTAAGCGGTAGCGATAGTCAGGAGAAGCATAAGATTGGCGAGGACGACAATGATCTAGCAGATGGAGATCAAGGTGTCACGCCGGTGACGATGGTGATCATGACGGTACTTCGGAGATGGAGATCAAAGCACAAGATGATGATGGCCATGTCATGTCACATATTTTGATTGCATATGATGTTTATCTTTTATACATCTTATTTTGCTTAGTTTGACGCTAGCATTTTAAGATGATCTCTCACTAATTATCAAGAAGTGTTCTCCCTGAGTATGCACCATTGTGAAATTTCTTCGTGCTGAGACACCACGTGATGATCGGGTGTGATAGGCTCTACGTTCAAATACAACGGGTGCAAAACAGTTGCACACGCGGAATACTCAGGTTATACTTGACGAGCCAAGCATATACAGACATGGCCTCGGAACACGGAGACCGAAAGGTCGAGCGTGAATCATATAGTAGATATGATCAACATAGTGATGTTCACCAATGAAACTACTCCATCTCACGTGATGATCGGACATGGTTTAGTTGATTTGGATCACATGATCACTTGGATGACTAGAGAGATGTCTGTGTAAGTGGGAGTTTTTAAGTAATATGATTAATTGAACTTTAATTTATCATGAACTTAGTCCTGATAGTATTTTGCAAATTATGTTGTAGATCAATAGCTCGCATTGTTGCTTTCATATGTTTATTTTGATATGTTCCTAGAGAAAATTGTGTTGAAAGATGTTACTAGCAATGATGCGGATTGGATCCGTGATCTGAGGATTGTCCTCATTGCTGCACAGAAGAATTATGTCCTTGATGCCGCTAGGTGACCGACTATTGCAGGAGCAAAAGCAGACGCTATGAACGTTTGGCTAGCTCAATATGATGACTACTTGATAGTTTAGTGCACCATGCTTAACGGCTTAGAATCGGGACTTCAAAGACATTTTGAACGTCATGGACCATATGATATGTTCCAGGAGTTGAAGTTAATATTTCAAGCAAATACCCGAGTTGAGAGATATGAAGTCTCCAACAAAGTTCTATAGCTAAAAGATGGAGGAGAATCGATCAACTAGTGAGCATGTGCTCAGATTGTCTGGGTACTACAATCACTTGAATCAAGTGGGAGTTAATCTTCCAGATAAAATAGTGATTAACATAATTCTCTAGTCACCATCACCAAGTTAGTAGAACTTCGTGATGAACTATGATATGCAAGGGATAACGGAAACGATTCCCAAGATCTTCGTAATGCTGAAATTGACGAAGGTAGAAATCGGGAAAAACATCAAGTGTTGATTGTAGACAAGACCACTAGTTTGAAGAAAAGGGCAAAGGAAAAAAGGGGAACTTCAAGAAGAACAGCAAGCAAGTTGCTGCTCAAGTGAAGAAGCCCAAGTCTGGTCCTAAGCCTGAGACTAAGTGCTTCTACTACAAAGGGACTGGTCACTAGAAGCGGAACTACCCCAAGTGATTGGCGGATAAGAAGGATGGCAAAGTGAACATAAGTATATTTGATATACATGTTATTGATGTGTACTTTACTAGTGTTTATAGCAACCCCTCAGTATTTGATACTAGTTCAGTTGCTAAGATTAGTAACTCGAAACGGGAGTTGTGGAATAAACAGAGACTAGTTAAGGGTGAAGTGACGATGTGTGTTGGAAGTGGTTCCAAGATTGATATGATCATCATCGCACACTCCCTATACTTTTGGGATTAGCGTTGAACCTAAATAAGTGTTATTTGGTGTTTGCATTGAGCATGAATATGATTTGATCATGTTTATTGCAATACGGTTATTCATTTAAGTAAGAGAATAAATTGTTGTTCTGTTTACATGAATAAAACCTTATATGGTCACACACCCAATGAAAATGGTTCCTTGGATCTCGATCGCAGTGATACACATATTCATAATATTGAAACCAAAAGATGCAAAGTTAATAATGATAGTGCAACTTACTTGTGGCACTGCCGTTTAGGTCATATTCGTGTAAAGCGCATGAAGAAACTCCATGCTGATGGGCTTTTGGAATCACTTGATTATGAATCAGTTGATGCTTGCGAACCATGCCTCATTGTCAAGATGACTAAGACTCCGTTCTCCGGAACAATGGAGCGAGCAACATATTTGCTGGAAATCATACATACTGATGTATGTGGTCCGATGAATATTGAGGCTCGCGGCAGGTATCATTATTTTCTGTTCTTCACAGATGATTTGAACAGATATGAGTATATCTACTTGATGAAACACAAGTCTGAAACATTTGAAAAGTTCAAAGAATTTCAGAGTGAAGTGGAGAATCATCGTAACAAAAATAAAGGTTTCTACGATATGATCGCAGAAGTAAAATATTTGAGTTACGAGTTTGGCCTTCAGTTAAAAAAATGTGAAATAGTTTCACTACTCACGCCACCTGGAACACCACAATGTAACGGTGTGTCCGAACATCGTAACCGTACTTTATTGGATATAGTGCAATCTATGATGTTTCTTACCGATTTACCACTATATTTTTGGGGTTATGCATTAGAGATAGCTACATTCACAGTAAATAGGGCACCATCTAAATCCGTTGAGACGACACCGTATGAACTATGGTTTGGCAAGAAACCTAAGCTGTCGTTTCTTAAAGTTTGAGGTTGCAATGCTTATGTGAAAAAGTTTCAACCTGATAAGCTCAAACCCAAATCGGAGAAGTGCGTCTTCATAGGATACCCAAAAGAAAATGTTGAGTACACCTTCTATCACAGATCCGAAGGAAAGATATTCGTTGCTGAGAATGGATCCTTTCTAGAGAAGGAGTTTCTCTCGAAAGAAGTGAGTAGGAGGAAAGTAGAACTTGATGAGGTAACTGTACCTGCTCCCTTATTGGAAAGTAGTTCATCACAGAAATCTGTTCCTATGACTACTACACCAATTAGTGAGGAAGCTAATGATGATGATCATGTAACTTCAGATCAAGTTACTACCGAACCTCGTAGGTAAACCAGAGTGAGAGCCGCACCAGAGTGTTATGGTAATCCAGTTCTGGGGGTCATGTTACTTGACCATGACGAGACCTACGAACTATGAGGAAGCGATGATGAGCCCAGATTTACAAAATGGCTTGAGACCATGAAATCTGAGAAAGGATCCATGTGTGAGAACAAAGTATGGACTTTGATTGACTTGCCCAATGATCGGTGAGCCATTGAGATTAAATGGATCTTCAAGAGGAAGACGGACGCTTATAGTAGTGTTACTATCTACAAAGCTAGAATTGTCGCAAAAGGTTTTCGACAAATTCAAGGTGTTGACTACGATGAGAGTTTCTCACTCGTATCTATGCTTAAGTATGTCCGAATCATGTTAGCAATTGCCGCATTTTATGAAATCTGGCAAATGGATAAACAAAATTGCATTCCCTAATGAATTTATTAAAGAAGAGTTGTATATGATGCAACCAGAAGGTTTTGTCAAATCTAAAAGGTGCTAACAAAATATGCAAGCTCCAGGATCCATCTATGGACTGGTGCAAGCATCTCAGAGTTGGAATATACACTTTGATAAGTTGATCAAAGCATATAGTTTTATACAGACTTGCGGTGAAGCCTGTATTTACAAGAAAGTGAGTGGGAGCACTACATCATTTGTGATAAGTATATGTGAAAGACATATTGTTGATCGGAGATAATGTAGAATTATTCTGCAAAGCATAAAGGAATGTTTGAAAGGAGTTTTTCAAAGAAAGACCTCGGTGAAGCTGCTTACCTATTGAGCATTAAAATCTATAGAGATAAATCAAGACGCTTGATAAGTTTTTCAATGAGTACATACCTTGACAAGATTTTGAAGTAGTTCAAAATGGAACAGTCAAAGAAGGAGTTCTTTCCTGTGTTACAAAGGTGTGAAGTTGAGTAAGACTCAAAACCCGACCACGGTAGAAGATAGAGAGAGAATGAAAGTCATTCCCTATGCCTCAGCCATAGGTTCTATAAAGTATGCCATGCTGTGTACCAGACCTATTGTATACTCTGCCCTGAGTTTGGCAAGGGAGTACAATAGTGATCTAGGAGTACATCACTAGACAACGGTCAAAATTATCCTTAGTGGAATATTTCTCGATTATGGAGGTGAAAAAAGGTACGTCGTAAAAAGTTACGCCGATGCAAGTTTTGACACAGATCTGGATGACTCTAAGTCTTGATCTAGATACATATTGAAAGTGGGAGCAATTAGCTAGAGTAGCTCCGTGTAGAGCATTGTAGACATAGAATTCGCAAAATACTTATGGATCTGTATGTGACAGACCCGTTGACTAAAATTATCTCACAAGCAAAACATGATCACACCTTAGTATTCTTTGGGTGTTAATCACATAGCGATGTGAACTTATTGACTCTAGTAAACCCTTTGGGTGTTGATCACATGTCGATGTGAACTATGGGTGTTAATCACATGGTGATGTGTACTATTGATGTTAAATCACATGGCGATGTGAACTAGATTATTGACTCTAGTGCAAGTGGGAGACAGAAGGAAATATGCCCTAGAGGCAATAATAAAGTTATTATTTATTTCCTTATATCATGATAAATGTTTATTATTCATGCTAGAATTGTATTAACCGGAAACATCATACATGTGCGAATACATAGACAAACAGAGTGTCACTAGTATGCCTCTACTTGACTACACCAGTAGAAAAAGGGTCAAACGTGAAGCAAATTAGTGCCGGTTTGAATTTGAGCCGGCACTAATGGTACCATTAGTGCCGGTTCGAACGGCTATGCATTAATGTCGGTTCGTGTTGAACCTTTAGTACCGGTTCGTGCCACGAACCGGTACTAAAGGGGTGATGGCAGGCAGGCGTCAGGCCGGGGCCCCACGATCACCTTTAGTACCGGTTCGTGTCACAAACCGGTACTAAAGGGCTAACCTTTAGTACCGGTTTGTGCCACGAACCGGTACTAAAGGGGTCTGACCAATAGTACCGGTTTGTGACACAAACTGGCACTATAGGGCAATTTTCAAACTCTACCCCCCCCCCCCCCCCCCGTGTGTCGCCATTTCAGTTCTGAAAAAATCAAAAGAAAATGATAAAAACTTAAAAATAAATCCTTCGAGAGGTAATTATATTACTACATCTACTAGTTAGGAAAATTTGAAAACTTAAATTTCTACATGTTTTGCAAAAAGTGTAGGGAAAATGTAAAACGGCTATAACTTTTGCATACGATGTCGGAAAAAAACGTATAATATATCAACAAATTCAGCATGAAAATCCGCATCCGATGGAGATTGCCCACGGCCTGTTTGCAATTTTTTAGAATCCTCAAATTCCAAAAGGAAAAAAAGATATGGTCAAATTTAAGTTTATTTAAATTTTTTTTGTTAAATCTGGTCAAACTACTTATTCAAGAAGTATTAATGTTACTACATAATTATTCAAGAATATTACTGTTACTAAATAATTATTTCAATTTTTTGAATTTTGGTCAAATCTGGTCAAACTATGGTCAAACTATGGTCAAACTGTGGTCAAACTTATTCAAGAAATATTAGTGTTACTAAATAATTACTGTTTTTTAGAATAATAGTTTCAAACTCAAACAGTGAAATGTGTGACTTCATGCTCAAGCTAAACTCCTGAGGGTTAAAAGGGTTGGCATCTTACTATTGTCAGGAAAACAACAAGTGCAGACTTAGAAACGAATGAGAATAGAACCCAAAAGTTAAGCATGCCCGGGCTGGAATAGTGAGAGGGATGGGTGACCGGTCGGGAAGTTAGATGATTTGGAATGAGTGATCCACACTTGAGCAGTTAAGAGAGGTGGTTAGAGACTAAATCACCAAATAATTCAAAAAAACTAAAAATCGAAAAAAAAATCAAAAAAAATTTCCTAAATTTTCAAAAAAAAAAACCTTTAGTACCGGTTGGTAACACCAATCGGTACTAAAGGTCCCCCATACCAGGGCGCAAGCTCACGCCACGTGGTGGCACTTTAGCGCCGGTTCGTGCCGAACCGGTACTAAAGGGGGGGGGCCTTTAGTGCCCACCAATTAGTGCCGGTTATGGAACCGGCACTAAAGGCCCTTACGAACCAGTTTTAAAGCTCCGTTTTCTACTAGTGCTATCTCGTTAATCGAAGATGATTATGTTTCCTAACCATGAACAAAAGAGTTGTTATTTGATTAACGGGATCACATCATTAGAAGAACGATGTGATTGACATGACCCATTCCATTAGCTTAGCAGCCGATCGTTTATTATGTTGCTATTGCTTTCTTCATGACTTATACATGTTCCTATGACTATGAGATTATGCAACTCCCGTTTGCCGGAGGAACACTTTGTGTGCTACCAAACGTCGCAACGTAACTGGATGATTATAAAGGAGCTCTACAGGTGTCTGCAAAGGTAAATGTTGGGTTGGCATTTTTCGAGATTAGGATTTGTCACTCCGATTGTCGGAGAGGTATCTCTGGGCCCTCTCGGTAATGCACATCACATAAGCCTTGCAAGCATTGCAATTAATAAGTTAGTTGCGAGATGATGTATTACGAAACGAGTAAAGAGACTTGCCGGTAACGAGATTGAACTAGGTATTGAGATACCGACGATTGAATCTCGGGCAAGTGACAAACCGATGACAAAGGGAACAACGTATGTTGTTATGCGGTCTGACCGATAAAGATCTTCGTAGAATATGTGGGAGCCAATATGAGCATCTAGGTTCCGCTATTGGTTATTGACCGGAGACGTGTCTCGGTCATGTCTACATTGTTCTCGAACCCGTAGGGTCCGCACGCTTAAGGTTTCGATGACAGTTATATTATGAGTTTATGAGTTTTGATGTACCAAAGTTAGTTCGGAGCCCCGGATGTGATCACGGACATGACGAGGAGTCTCGAAATGGTCGAGACATAAAGATTGATATATTGGACGGCTATATTGGGACACCGGAAGTGTTCTGGGTGATTTCGGAGAAAACCGGAGTGCCGGAGGGTTACCGGAACCCCCCCGGGAGAAGTAATGGGCCTTATGGGCCCTAGTGGAGAGAGAGAGAGGGACGGCCAGGGTGGGCCGCGCGCCCCCTCCCCCTCTGGTCCGAATTGGACTAGGAGAGGGGGGGCGGCGCCCCCCTTTCCTTCCCCCTCTCCCCCTTCCTTCCCCCCTCCTAGTAGGAGTAGGAAAGAGGGGAGTCCTACTCCTACTAGGAGGAGGACTCCTCCTTCGCGCGCCCTAGGGCCGGCCGGCCTCCTTCCCTTGCTCCTTTATATACGGGGACAGGGGGCACCCCTAGACATAACAATTGATCCTTGAGATCTCTTAGCCGTGTGCGGTGCCCCCCTCCACCATAATCCTCGATAATATTGTAGCGGTGCTTAGGCGAAGCCCTGCGAAGGTAGAACATCAAGATCGTCACCACGTTGTCGTGCTGACGGAACTCTTCCCCGACACTTTGCTGGATCGGAGTCCGGGGATCGTCATCGAGCTGAACGTGTGCTAGAACTCGGAGGTGCCTAGTTTCGGTGCTTGATCGGTCGGGCCGTGAAGACGTACGACTACATCAACCGCGTTGTCATAACGCTTCCGCTGTCGGTCTACGAGCGTACGTAGACAACACTCTCCCCTCTCGTTTCTATGCATCACCATGATTTTGCGTGTGCGCAGGAATTTTTTTGAAATTACTACGTTCCCCAACAAAAAGGCCCTTTGTTTGTCTTCATTGTGGAGCACAAAGCAATAGTATGAAGGTAGACTTATCAAGTTGAGTCATGGTGATTTGAATATGAGTCACATGGATTGTGTTATATTATTAAGTACTCTCTCCGTTCCGAATTACTCGTCATAGAAATGGATGTATCTAGATGTATTTTAGTTCTAGATACATCCACTTCTGCGACGAATAATTTGGAACGGAGGGAGTAGAAGATGATATTTCTAGAAACACACTCATAAGCCGCATGTGCAATGTTGTGGATTACAATGTTTTTAAGCCGTGGCAACGCACGGGCATACAACTAGTTAGGAGTAGAGATAAAAAAGGCATGGTTGCAACATATTGGATTAATTACTAGCAAAAATGCCCATGTGTTGCAACGGGAGAAAATTTAACTTCCCTAACATAGACTAAGATATAAACCATTATTTAATTTATGATCCACGACAATTATTCCCAAGATGAAAAAGAATTATGATTTCAACCAATGCCGTCTTTTGCAAAATGATCACAGTTTAGTTTGCGGCTTCATAGTTTCATTCTCACCTCCATGCACAATCAAATGAGAAGAAATAAAAAAATGTTTCGGAATAGGCCCATCTTGGCCGACGTAGGGGTGAAATAGAAACCTATTATTTTTCGCTGCTCCATAATAGAATCGAAGAAAGAAAAAGTGTGGAGCAGCCTAGCTCAGCCCACGCGTCGGAGAAACATAAAAGGTGTGTAGTACATTGGTAGGTAGATGACGGCCGAAACAATAATTGTCCGGAAGAATCCTTCCTTCCTTTAATATTTATATAACTAGCAAAAGAGCATGTGCGTTGCAACGGGAGAGAAAACATAACACACGCTCTTAACTCAACAACCATCACTCAAGACCACAATAGGTCCATCTCCTTTATTTTTGCGAGGCATCATATTTGTGTTGCCGCTTATCCTCCTTCGCACCCTCGCCGGCGATGGCCTCAGTGTTCACACAAACAACCAAAAAACATGTGTTGAATATGGTTAATCCTAAGGCATGGGGTTCCCTCCCGCTCATGGGCCAACATAATAAGGCGCACGGTTTCTAAAACATTTTTCAATATTCACATTTTATTTTGAAATTTGGAACTTTCTGAAATCCTAAATTATTTTAAATGAAGAAAAACAGAAGAAAATAAAAAGATAAAAACGAAATAAGAAAAAGGGGAGTCCCGCACCGTTAATGGGCCGGCTCAATTGGGCGCGCGGGAGTGGAGCGTATATAAGGTAATATACCTTTGTTTTTCCAAACAACATTGTGGTTAGGTAGGCTGGTTGTTCCATTGTGGCTCAACATAAGAAGGCAATGGTTTGAGTCCATGCGGAATCATTTTTTTTTATTTTTTAAGGTAAAATAGCGACGGACGAAGAAACTTAAAACGTACCAAAAATATCTGATGGACCAAACATAGTGGAGAAACAATCCATCCTTTAATATTAGGTATAGATATAGATATAGATGTAGATATAGATATTCTAACTCCGCTACAGCAACCAAGTATACAACTATTGACTGTACTCTATGTACGTACATGGCGGAGAGGATACTTTGGCCTGGTCCTGGGAGAAATCAGGAATCTACTCTGTAAAATCAGCGTATCGTACTCTTGTGACTCGCAACGAGCATAGCTCTTTAGAGGAAGGGACGACTACCGAAGCATCATCATCAAACAAACAGTTGTGGACAGCTTTATGGAAGCTCAATGTCATCCCAAAGGTCTGAGTCTTCTGGTGGCGAGTACTCCGTGGGATACTCCCAGATTCTGTCAACTTGCAATATCGCCATATCAAAACTCTTGGCTTGTGCGATATATGTAAGGCGATGAATGAGAACATGCAACATGCATTGATACACTCCATGCATGCCAAGAAATTCTGGATTGCAGCTCGGAAGAGATTTGATCTCCGCTTACCACAGCTGCATCCGCACACATGGGCTCGTGATATACTACTCGACCAAATGTTCACAGAGGCGGACAGAAGCAAGATCATCACAATCATGCACAACATTTGGTCGTCTCGCAATTGCTGGACCCACGACCGCGATGGTTATGATCCGGTACAAGCATTGCGGTGGGTTCACGAGCACTGGCAATTATGGAGTTTCCATGCAAACGGAAGATTCAGTCCGCGAGTCGCTGGCGACCGCCGGAAGCAGGCTGGATCACGATCAATACCGACGGAGCGGTTAATACTGAGGACATGAAGGGGGGAGCAGGTGGTGTAGCTCGAACACACATTGCTTTCCTGGGAGCATGGAGTAAGCCACTCCATGGCGTCACCGATCCTTTCATTGCGGAGCTTCTCGCTCTACGGGAAGGAATGATCTTTGCTCAGTTTCGTGGTTTCTCACATGTGATAATGGAGGTTGACTGTCAGGATTTGGTTAACCTCTGGAAGTCACGCGGCAACTCCAGATCTGTTGCAGCGCCTATCTTAATTGAGTTAGAGGAGAGGAGATTAGTGCCAGTTTTGCTTCTTTCTCTGTTACCCATGTTAGTAGGGAGATTAATATTCCGGCTCACCATTGTGCACGATTAGCCAGCACAATAGAGTGGACGGAGAGTTGGCTTGATGTGAGCCCTGAATTCCTCCATCCCTGCTTACGTTCGGATTGTAACACTATGATTATCAGTTAATAAAGCTCCCTATTCCGATGCAAAAAAAAATTTCTCACCCATGTGTTGCACCAACGACACTGACCAATTCAACGATGCCCGTGCCAGAGACACCTTCCAGATCTTCTCTATCAAAGTCGAATCCGTAAGAGGGGACTTAAGGTGGCCGCTCAACGTGTTTGACATGGTCATTGCTCACGACGTCTTGGACATTGGTTGCAAGCTCAATATCATCTTCGCTCGCCGAAGGAGTAACCCTCAAACCATCACGGGGGAGGTAATCATTTGTTTTTGTTCCCAGCTTATCGTGTTTACTATCCACCGACGGTCCTTGCAGGTGAAACATAAACATGCATTTTACTTAATTGATTATTCCCTGGAATGCAGCATCCATATCTAGAACTCACGGGTCCAACCCGTGCCATCATGACATCTGGCGATCCAGGGAAAATCGAGATCGTACTCAAAGTTAAGGGTGCAACTGAATCTGACAATAGAGATCTAAGTCTTTTGTCTTAGCATTGAAGAATCGCATGTATTATTAATACAACAGATATTACACTAGCAAACATAGCACGCTGGAGCTAACTTTCCGTCACATTGACAACTCTGTGGACGCAACAATCGGTGCATGCCTTATTGGTGGATCATCATGGCCACATGGTTTGCAAGGTGTAATGGCCGCTCGTATTTCCGATACGGAAGATGCCAAAGTTTCTTTGCTTGTTTTTGGAGGAGGTAAATTGCATGTTGTTGCTGATGATGGCATGATCAAGCTCACACGATGTGTTGTCTCTGTTGAACATCATGATGGAGAGCTTAAAGTTTCTATGGTTTCCCGGTGTGGAAAATAATGAACAAGTTAGTGTGAGAGATGATCTAGTTTTCACACCGAAGAAAAATGGCAGAACTAGTGGTGTGCTTAATGTTGGCCCATGTAAGATCCAGCTCACTGTTGCCTGGTCACTTTTCAAGAATTATAACTTGACTAATGTAGCAATGCTGATGATTGCTCAATGACTGTTTGCTCCAGATGCTCCAAATAGTGATATTTTACTGTTTTCTGACAACTTCAGCCTTCTGTCAGTCTATTTTGTTAAAGTCGACGAATATTTTATAGTAACTAACTAATTAATGAGAATGTCAAACATTCAACCATATTGAGCCCATCGTGGAGGAAAATTGCCTAACGAGGACCTACGAACGATTCTAGCACCACTCGCTAAAATATGGCTGCCACATTTGCTTCTTTCGGACTATGTTTGAAATCAATCTTGACGAACTCACTCACCATATGATGCCCGTCATCATATATTTTTACCAGCTAAGTTACCTTGTGTTTGTCGATTGGGTGTACCAAGCCATCAAAACAGTTAGATTTGATCTAACGGCTTGAGATAAACACTCTTTGTGTGTGTTTTAATGTCAACGAGAGGAGGAAGTTCCACACCTTAATATTCACTTTCCCCAGGGTTACACTGTTACGCAAAGTGCGAGGAGAGGTAGCCACGCCACAGACCGGCATGATCCCTAGGTTATGGCGTTTTCAGGCCATGAAACCACAAAGTTAGACCTGATATGATGTTGTTTTTTTTTTAAAGGTGGAGGATCTTCGGCCTCTGCATCTGGACGATGCATGCAGCCATTTTATTAATTATTCTCACAAAACCTTATAACATCATACAACAGTAAGGCTAAAGCCACCGTCTAGGCAACATCTGCCGCTACTCCTATCCAGTTGATTAAGGGATGCTGATAGTCTGGGCCTAATACCAAACCGACCTCGCAGCCAAACCTAACATCTAAGACCTGATGTCCCAACCAGGACGCCTGCCGGGTATGGGACACCCACCAGTCCGGCGCACTCCTCAACCAGGACGCCTGCCGGGTATGGGGCCGCCACAGCCACCTGTCACCAATCCATCTTCAATGTTGTACTGATGCATCTACCTTGCCCGGTCTAGCTGCCGTCGACGCCATCACGACGCCAGACAATGCCACCATCCTGCGCTTGTCCATCATCACACGCCCACCGGCGAGACCCCGCTGCTCCATGCCGCCGAGACCCGCCGTTGTCAACGTGCCAGATGACACGCCGCTCCTCCGTTGCGAGCACCACCTGCTACCACTGGTCACATCCCCTACGCCTGCAGTTCCCCTAACCGAGCACCCAAACGCCCCAGGCAGCGCCTCCAAGAAAGGTACGACACACGCAGTGCCGCCGCCGCCCAATCTAAGGAGATTTTGGGTTTTCACCCGGGCATGGGGTCGGGGTGGAGGACAAGGACCTCGACGGCGCCTGCAAGTAGGAGAACGGCGACCCTGGTCGTCGCCACCGTCAGGATGAACGAGTCATCCAGAGTTTCCTCCGGTCCGATGTCACCTCTACCAGCCCCCGCGAACGCACCGGGGCCGACGATCGCGATCGTGAGCCACCAAGTGCAGCGTGAGAGAGCTTGCAGCACGGAGGAGATCCATCGGCAACTCACCGCCCACGCGGTCGAGATGCCATCCATCCACCCCCCGCGAAGGTCGCCAGTCAAGGGTGTCATCGCCATGCCTAACGGGGTCGCCGTCCCAGGTCTAGGTTCCTCCACGAAGGCCGAGGTGGCGAGAGCCGCCACGAGCAACGAGATCCGGCACCGCGCGGCCGATGCCATCGCCCAAGCCCGCCGTCGATCGATCCTGCCGCCGCCGGGAGCCCGCACGCTGCCGGCAGTCCCATACCTATGGATTCGGGCGCCTGTGCACTGTCACGAGCCCGCCTCCTCCGGGATCTGCCACACCGTTGGGAGGGCCGCACCCCGCTGATTAGGACGCCCGCGCCGCCGCGGATCCGGGAGAGGGAGGAGAGACCCTCCGCCGCCGCCGTCGCACGCACGGGCTTTGCCCGGTGCCGACTGTCGGCAGCGGCGGAGGGGGAAAAGGCCGTTGGAGGGTTTCTAGGCGGCGGTGGCGGCGGCTGAGCCCTTCCGAGCCGCCCGCGGGGGATATGATGTTGTTAATTACATCTTCTGAAGTACTCAAGTTTTGAACACGGAACACATGTGCATTCGGGGCATCCCAGATTTTCCATATGACAAGGAGGAGGAATATGGTGATGGACGTAGGCAGCGCAAGTGTGATATTCTTCTAGAGGTCACCGATCAGATAGTGTTGTGGCCGGATGCTGATGTCACACCACAACCCTCGTGTCGACAGACATGCGAAGAAGAGATGACATATGTCCTCGCAAGTATGATCACATCAGGGTCAGAGTGCATGTCGCAGATTTGCTTTGTGGTGAAGGTTTATCTTCGTGTTGAGCCTGTTGAGGTGGAATAGCCAACCAAATATATTTACATTGCTCGGTACCCGAGCCGAGAGGCCCATATGAATGACATATGCGGTTCAGTGAGTTGTGACGAGAGGGATGCACAGGCAACCTTGGTTGTCAAGGTGGATCCGTATGAACCATTAATTATTTTGTGTCCAGCATGGCAGATAAATTGATCACCTGCAACAAAGATTTAACAATAGCTAGCTCACCTGCAACAATTATGGTTAGCCGATTACGAAGCCCAAGATCAATCCTTTTCTGCATAATCTGGGATACAAAGGCAAGGTGGCATAGGTGGTGTCACAGGGGGAGCTCTCGGTAGGCGTGGTTAGGCCTTATGTAAGTCACGCATCGAGCCATCCACCGATGTTGCGAAATCTTTAATTGAGAAGTACTTCTTCCAAAAATCACTTTCACCTTCTCATTTTACGAGAAGTGGCATGGCATGTGAGTTTTCTTTTTTTTCATAGATCCGATTATTCAAGACGATTTATCACTTAAACCGTTTTCATCATTAGATTCCTCGCGTCGAGATTTTTAAAACCAAATCCCATATTGATAGGTTTTGACAAACTTTTTTTTCAAAAAAAACTGGACCGGGAGCACATTTTTTTCCTTTTTCGAAAGCCGTTTTCGAGAGGCACGACCGTGCCTCTCGCTGAAAAAAAATCATGCCTCTTGCGAAAAAAAAGAGAAAACACATTTTTTTTCTCGTTTCCAAGAGTCACGGCCGTGCCTCATGCAGAAACGAAACTATGCCTCGTGGAAGCAAAACCGTGCCTCTCATAGAAGGAAAAAAACACGTTTTTTTAATTTCTGAGAGGCACGACCATACCTCTCGGAGAAGCAAAACTGTGCCTCTCACGGAAAGCAAAAAACACGATTTTTTCGTTTTGGACCTCTCCAGAAAAAAAAAGGAAGAACATGTTTTTTTGTTACCGAGAGCCACGGCCAGGCCTCTCGCGGAACAATAACCATGTCTCTCACGGAAATAAAACCATGTCTCTCACGGAAGGAAAAAAAAGAGAAAACTTATTTTTTTCGTTTCCAAGTGACACGGCCGTGCCTCTCGCGAAATCAAAATCATACCTCTCGCGGAAGCTAAACCATGCCACTCGCAAAAGGAAAAAAAGAAAAGAAAGCGTGTTTATTCACGTAAAAAAAGTGCATTTATTTTGTCCAAAAGCTGTGGAACACCGGTGAAAACCGAAAAGACAAAAAAAAGAAAAAATCATCTAAAAAGTCGAAAACGTGTGTGAAGAAAAAACAAAATTCAAAGAAAACGTCCAAAACATGACACGTGGCGGCGGCTGAGAGCGCGCCACTTGACATGCTCTCAGCCAATCCCAAAGTGACCCTTAGGGAAGCTGGGAACGAGCACTCCTCAATTAGTTGCTTCCTCGCTGTTGTCCTCTAGTCTACGACGGTCGATCAAGGCCAGTTCCTTCGTTTGTTCATCCATGCTCCAGTTCACTGTCGATAAAAAACTCACGAGGAAGAACCCTGGCAGGAACGGCGCGGGGGCGGTGGCCTACAGCAGCGGCGCGCGAGGCCGTCGTCCAGTAGGAGCGGCAGGCGGGGATGGCGCTTCCTACTGCGTTCATATGCCATATGCTATTGCTCTACATCAGCAAGTGATTGACATGGAACGATTTCCCATCCCCATGGATAGAGTAAACAGAGACTGCGATGGTAAGTGCGCGATTCTGTAGTTGCGTTTTGTTGTATGCCAATAAGGGTTAGTATGCACTGCCAAGGGTTAGTATTGGTTATGGAATGGTATACATGTTTTCTTACGCTTGCAAAGTACTGTTTCTTTTTTCCTTTTTTGCATATAATAGATCTGCCCAAAATGTTTCCCGGCTTAATATTGTAAAATTAGCGATGATTTTACATTGTGCCATGCCACTTTCAGACTGTTTAAGTATTTATTGATTGGTCACATTTCTGCGTGCATATATGTAAGTAACACTTCTACATGGAAAACTATTGGTGTGCATTTTAGTACATATCGGCCACTCTAGTTTTGCATCGATATTTTATGCCTTAGATCCGTCCCACCTCAAAAATATTTCGTCCTCCACCACTGTGGCGTGAAAAAAGTTTCAGGAAGGCAACAGCTAATGGCTCATGGTCTGCCCGACAGATCATGGGGAAGCACAGATTTTTGGACTGCCGGGACTGCGATGATCCAACCCTAAAGGACCCGAGCGCCCGTTGAGCCGACGCTATGGAGTCGTACTGGATAGATACTTCCGTCGGCTGGGCGCTGTCCTCCCGGGAGCGGTGGAGTGCCATGCGGACCGCCATTGTCTCCTCTAACCCGCACGGGATGACATCTCAGTCGACGGATTCGGACAGGTCGGAGTAAGATCCGCTATCCGCCATGCTGGAGACAGCCGGAAATCACCGAAGGTGAGCTTGGGTGGCGGGAGGAGTGGAAGGGAGTGGAGTGTGAAGTGGCTACGGTTTGGTCTGGTGAGCAAATGGGGATGAATATAAGCGGGGTCGGGTGGGCCAGCGTGGCCGGGTCCGACGTGACGCATGCGCCCGGGCACCCCCATATCCGCCCCATATTTGGGCTAGATAAGAGGGATGCCGGTCAGCCAGGGCATTTGAGGACCGTTTGAGGCGTTCGTTTGGGTCGAAATTTCGTGACCGGTCAGTGATCGGGCGGGCCACCAGAGCGTTTCAGGCGGGTTCGGGGCGCTCGGCTTTAGATGCTCATATGGAGTTTTTGAAGCGAAGCTCACATGCTCTCTGATGAACAGTAAAATATAAAAAGATCTGATTTTTTTGTGATAAGCATTGATGAATGTTTTATCCGCGTGTAAACTTTTGTGACGAAAAGACATACATGGATGTCTAGGCTTTTCTTCACAAAAATTTGCACGCATTTAAAACATTTATCAATGTTCATCATGAAACAAATTCAGATTTTTTTTAATTTTTATTTTTTTTAATTTTACTGTTTATGAGAGAGCATATGAGCTCGGATCAGAAGATCAGAAGGGCACTTTTACTATGATGTGCCACAAAGTCATTCTGAGCGTAAACGGTACCTGCCTATACATTTGAGACTGTCCATATTCTTTGAGATTCATGCATTGGGAGACCCACCACAGATATATAGATGCGTATTGCAGCATATATCAGGCATGGAAATTATCTTGTCCAACAAAGCTTAAAATATATTTATCTAGTGAAAGCTACATGGCACACCCACATGTCATGTTACGCTTGCAAACAAACATATGAAAGTATCGCCTACTTGTCCTAATTGCTCTGCTGGTCCAGAAGATACTGAGCACATGATATTCCTCTATAATAAAGCAAAGGAGGTTTAGAAAAAGGTTAGGGATGGATGATATTATTGATAAAACCTATGAGGTTGTTTGTGCTGGGGAGGCAGTGCTGGAGTATTTATTTTTTCTACCAGACCAAGATTTGTGGATTATGGCTCATTATAATGTGTGTGAAATGATTGCTTTCTCGGCCGAGTATCTATGGTGGGAAAGGCAGAACGCACAAGGAGACAACTCAGAATCCATATCATATCTCTATGGGGATACTAGCTCTTACGGTAAACTTTGTTACTGCCACATCTCCAAAGGCCTATATGAAGAGGGGGGCTAGTCTTTTTATTCAGTGGGCTTTGTGAAATTCAATGTTAATGATCCTTTTAACCATGACATTCTTAGGGGCATGATGCGGGCAGTCCTTATAGATGACAAAGGAAGATTTATCGCTGGAGGAATGGGAAGATAGACTAGTGCGGATATGTCTTGATGGCTGAAGCTTTTGTTGGATAACGTAGTAATTTCAAAAAAAAATCCTACGCACACGCAGGATCATGGTGATGCATAGCAACGAGAGGGGAGAGTGTTGTCTACGTACCCTCGTGGACCGTAAACGGAAGCGTTTATCAACGCGGTTGATGTAGTCATACACCTTCAAGATCCGTCCCGATCAAGTACCGAACGTACGGCACCTCCGCGTTTAGCACACGTTCAGCTCGATGACGTCCTCGCCTTCTTGATCCAGCAAGAGGGGCGAAGTAGTAGATGAGTTTCGGCAACACGACGGCGTGATGACGGTGTTGGTGAAGAACAATCTCCGCAGGGTTTCGCCTAAGCACTACGAAAACTATGACGGAGGATAAACTAGAGGGGACGGGGTTGCCGGCACACGGCTTGGTGTTTCTTGATGTGTCTTGGGTGCTAGCCCTACCTCTCTATTTATATTTTGAGCCTTGGGTTCGAAACTTGGAGTAAAAGCCTTCACAAAGTCGGTTTCACACAAAAGGCAAGAGTCCTTCCGGACTCCAGGGCCAGACGCCAGGATTCCCGCCGTCTGGACCCAGACGCCAGGGACCCCGGCGTCTGGCCCTTGGACTCCGCAAAAGTTCCTTTTGCGCTTTCCAAAAACCTTGTGGGCTTTCCCCTTTGGCCCAAATAAAGTGTTCTCGTACCCAAACATTTCGGGAAAGATCCGGAACACCTTCCGGTGAATTCCGGAACCCTTCCGGAGACCGAACACTATTATCCCATATATCAAACTTTATCTCCCGACCATTCCGGAGTTCCTCGTCATGTCCGTGATCTTATCCCGAACTCTGAACAACTTTCAGTTACCAACATACATAACTCATAAATACTATATCATCAACGAACGTTAAGCGTGCGGACCCTACGGGTTCAAGAACTATGTAGACATGACCGAGACACTTCTCTGGTCAATAACCAATAGCGGAACCTGGATGCCCATATTGGCTCCTACATATTCTACTAAGATCTTTATCGGTCGAACCGCATAACAACATACGTTGTTCCCTTTGTCATCGGTATGTTACTTCCCCGAGATTCAATCGTCGGTATCTCAATACCTATGTAACACCCACGATGCGACTATATCTCCCACGTGTCGGGGCACGACTTAGAGGCATAACCGCATGGTAGGCATGTCGCAAGAAGGGGTAATCTTTACACATCCCATGTACTAAATAAGAAAGGGATACAGAGTTGGCTTACAATCGCCACTTCACACAATACATTAATATAGCATACATCATCCAGAATACAATCAAGGTCTGACTACGGAACCAACATAAATAAAAGACAACCCCAAATGCTAGATCCCCGATCGCCCCAACTGGGCTCCTCTACTGATCATCCGGAAAAGAAACATAGTAACCGCCCCAATCCTCGTTGAACTCGCACTTGAGTTCGGTAGCGTCCCCTGCACTAGCATCATCGGCACCTGCATCTGTTTTGGAAGTATCTGTGAGTCACGGGGACTCAGCAATCTCACACCCTCGCGATCAAGACTATTTAAGCTTAAAGGTAGGAAAAGGGTAGTGAGGTGGAGCTGCAGCAAGCACTAGCATATATGGTGGCTAACTTACGCAAAAGAGAGCGAGAAGAGAAGCAAAGCACGGTCGAGAAGCTAATAATGATCAAGTGATCCTAAGGCTACTTACGTTCAAGCATAACGCGAGACCGTGTTCTCTTCCCAGACTCCGCCGAAAAGAGACCATCACGGCTACACATGCGGTTGATTCATTTTAATTAGATTAAGTGTCAAGTTCCCTACAACCAGACATTAACAAATTCCCATCTGCCCAGAACCGCGGGCACGACTTCCGAAAGTTCAAAACCCTGCAGGGGTGTCCCAACTTAGCCCATCACAAGCTCTCACGGTCAACGAAGGATATTCCTTCTCTCGGGAAGACCCAATCAGTCTCGAAATCCCGGTTATAAGACATTTCGACAATGGTAAAACAAGACCAGCAAAGCCACCCGATGTGCCGACAAATCCTGATAGGAGTCGCACATATCTCGTTCTCAGGGCAACATCGGATGAGACATGCTACGAGTAAAACCAAACCTCGAGTTTCCCCGAGGTGGCCCCGCAGGCGGCTCGGTTTGGACCAACACTCAGAGGAGCACTGGCCCGGGGGGGGGGGGGGTTAAAATAAGATGACCCTTGAGTCTGCAGAACCCAAGGGAAGGTATATGGTGGTAGGTAGGCAAATGGTAAAACCAAGGTTGGGCCTTGCTGGAGGAGTTTTATTCAAAGCGAATTGTCAAGGGGTTCCCATAACACCCAACCGCGCAAGGAACGCAAAATCAAGGAACATAACACCGGTATGACGGAAACTAGGGCGGCAAGAGTGGAACAAAAACACCAGGCATAAGGCCGAGCCTTCCACCCTTTACCAAGTATATAGATGCATTAAAGTAAACAAGATATAATAATGATATCCCAACAATATCCATGTTCCAACATGGAACAAACTTCAACTTCACCTGCAACTATCAACGCTATAAGAGGGGCTGAGCAAAGCGGTAACATAGCCAAACAATGGTTTGCTAGGAAAGGTGGGTTAGAGGCTTGACATGGCAATATGGGAGGCATGATATAGCAAGTGGTAGGTATCGCGGCATAGCAATAGAGCGAACAACTGGCAAGCAAAGATAGAAGTGATTTCGAGGGTATGGTCATCTTGCCTGAAAAATTCTCAGAGTTGACGAAAGCTTGATCCTCGTTAGCGTACTCAACGGGTTCCTCGATCACGTACTCGTCTCCCGGCTCTAACCAAAGCGAGAACACAAGCAAAGGAAACAACAATCAACCACGGTGCAATGCGCAAGCAACATGATGCAGAACATGGCATGATATGCGAGATGTGATATGCAATGCATATGTGTGCTTTGGAAGGGAAAGATTGAACCAAGCATCAACTTGGCAAACCAAGTGTTCCGCTGGAAAGATGAGATGATTTCGGTCGAAATCGATAAAGATCACCAGAATCGGATGCACGGTTTGGAAATGGCAAGCAAAACAAGAATGGCACAATTCTGCGATTAACATCACGATGCCATCTAGAATGCAACAAGAAACTAAGCTACTGCACTCCAACATAGCAACAAAGCACATGGCAGTGATCTAATCAAGATGCTTGACAAAAGATGAACACTAAGCTACGGCTAAATCACACAAGAGCACAAACAAGCATGGCAAAAGTGCAAAATATATCAGCTTCACAGACTTGGTGCAAATACTAACATGCCAGGAATTAACAGTAGGAAGCAATGTTTGGAGCAAGCAAACAACATGCTACACGAACAGATCATAGCAAACCAAGGCATGGAATGAATCTACTCAAAGCATAGAACAAAAGTCCCTTACTGACCATGAGTCAAAAAGGATCAGAAGATATGATGACACCCATGTAAACATAGCAAGTTTCGTTAAAAGATTCAGACTTAGCAGAAAACTGAGTATGGCATAAACAGATCTATTGCACGCACAAAACGGAGCTACATGCAAGAAGTTATGGCACGTCGAATAGGGCTCCGGAATGTAAAATCTTAGGGACTTGGGATATTTTCGGGGTCAACCTTAGGGGTTCTAGATCTGGATCTAGGGCGGCGTGGTTCCCGATGTACGCCGAAGATGCGGAAGAAGGCGGCCGGAGTTGACGAGGAGCTCGCCGGAGTGATGGAGAAGGACGGGGTCCGGCCGGAGTTGCTTGGGGAAGTAGGATCCGCTCGCCGGAGTCCGGAGCGGCGTGAAAGCGGTGGTTGGGCGTGGTGGCCAGAGGCGGCGGTGGCGCGCCGGCGGGCGGGGACATGGTGGCGCTCGGGCGGTGCGAGCGCACGGGGAGGCGCACGGGCGCGGGGCGGCGGAGGCAACGGTTCGGGCCTTTCAGGCCCGACACGGTCTCGCGAGCCAGCGGCGGCGGACGGTGGTGTGGCGACAGGTGGCTGGCGTCGATTGGACGAGCGGTGGCGGCTGGACACGTCCAACACCAGCGGATGTGTCCAGCGCGTAGGGAGAGGTGGAACTAGGGTTTGGACCCGGATTTTGGACGGGGAGGACATATTTATACCTAGAAGCAGGTGGGAGTGTCCAAATGAGGTGTAGTTTTCGACCACGCGATCGTGATCCGACGGCAGAGGACATGGGAGTTGTCTGGAAGGGTTATTGAGCCATTTTGGAGGGGTGTTGGGCTGCAACACACACGAGACCTTTACGGTTCCTCGGTTAACCGTTGGAGTATCAAACAGACTCCAAATGACACGAAATTTCACAGGCAGTCTACCGATGGAGTACCAAGGTCACTTGGAAAATCTCGTTCCATTCCGAGAACGTTTAAAACCCGCACACGAAAAGAGGCAAAAGCGGGCGCCAGAGGACGTACGAGTGTCGGATTGCAAAACGGACAACGGGGAAAATGCTCGGATGCATGAGATGAACACAATGTAAAACGAAGACAAATCCCAACCACAAAGGAATCTCATAACTTAGAGCCGAAAATGCCAAGTGTCGGAGTACAAATATGGTAAGTTATATCCGGGGTGTTACAACACTCCACCACTACGAAAGGATCTCGTCCCGAGATCTAGGACTGAAAGAACTCCGGATATTCAGAACAGAGGTGGTCCTTGCGTTCCCAGGTGGCTTCTCTGTCAGAATGGTGTGGCCACTTCACTTTCAGGAATTTGATAGACTTGTTGCGAGTCTTGCGCTCAGTTTCCTCAAGAATGGCAACGGGATGCTCATGATAAGGCATGTCTTCTTGCAGATCAATCTCTTTGAAGTTGATGGTGTGGTCAGGAGTCTTGAAGCACTTGCGAAGCTGTGACACATGAAACACGTTGTGCACATTTGCAAAGTTGGACGGAAGCTCAAGTTGATAGGCGAGGTCGCCTCTTTTGCCAATGATCTTGAAAGGACCAACGTATCTAGGGGCAAGCTTCTCTTTGATACCGAAGCGACGAGTACCTTTCATTGGAGAGACGCGGAGGTAGACATGGTCTCCAATCTCGAAAGCCAAGTCACGATGCTTGCTATCATAGTAACTCTTCTGGCGCGATTGCATGGCTTTGAGATTTTCACGGATGACTTTACACATTTCTTCAGCCTCTTTGATCAAGTCATTGCCAAGAAGTTGGCATTCACTAGTCTCTGACCAATTAAGAGGAGTACGACACTTTCTGCCATAGAGAATCTCGAATGGGGCCTTGCCCGAGCTTGCTTGGAAGTTGTTGTTGTAGGAGAAGTTGGCATATGGAAGACAATCTTTCCACTTCATACTGAAGGAAATGACACAAGCCCTGAGCATATCTTCAAGGATATGATTGACTCGCTCGACTTGTCCACTAGTTTGAGGATGGAAGGCTGTGCTGAAGCGAATGTTGGTGCCCATGGCCTTCTAGAAGGAGTCCCAGAACTTAGAAGTAAAGATGCTTCCACGATCTGAAGATATCAATTGCGGAATGTGATGACCCACAAGTATAGGGGATCTATCATAGTCCTTTCGATAAGTAAGAGTGTCGAACCCAATGAGGAGCAGAAGGAAATGATAAGCAGTTTTCAGCAAGGTATTCTCTGCAAGCACTGAAATAATATGTAACAGATAGTTTTGTGATCAGATAATTCGTAACGAGCAACAAGTAAAAAAAGTAAATAAAGTGCAGCAAGGTGGCCCAATCCTTTTTGTAGCAAAGGAGAAGCCTGGAAAAAATCTTATATGATGTAAAGCGCTCCCGAGGACACATGGGAATATCGTCAAGCTAGGTTTCATCACGATCATATGATTCGCGTTCGGTACTTTGATAATTTGGTATGTGTGTGGACCGGTGCTTGGGTGCTTCCCTTATTTGGACGAGCATCCCACTTATGATTAACCTCTATTGCAAGCATCCGCAACTACAACAAAAGTATTGAGGTAAACCTAACCATAGCATGAAACATATGGATCCAAATCAGCCCCTTACGAAGCAACGCATAAACTTGGGTTTAAGCTTCTGTCACACTAGCAACCCATCATCTACTTATTACTTCCCAATGCCTTCTTCTAGGCCCAAATAATGGTGAAGTGTTATGTTGTCGACGTTCACATAACACCGCTAGAGGCTAGACAACATACATTTCATCAAAATATTGAACGAATACCAAATTCACAGGACTACTAATAGCAAGACTTCTCCCTTGTCCTCATGAACAAACATAACTACTCACAAAGCATAAACATGTTCATAATCAGAGGGGTATTAATATGCATAAAGGATCTGAACATATGATCTTCCACCAATTAAACCAACTAGCATCAACTACAAGGAGTAATTAACACTACTAGCAACCTACTAGCACCAATCCCGAACTTGAAGACAAGAATCGGATACAAGAGATGAACTAGGGTTTTGACAGGAGATGGTGCTGATGAAGATGTTGATGGAGATTGCCCTCTCCTGATGAGAGGAGCATTGGTGATGACGATGGCGATGATTTCCCCCTCCCGGAGGGAAGTTTCCCCCGCAGAACAGCTCCGCCAGAGCCCTAGATTGGTTCCACCAAGGTTCCGCCTCGTGGCGGCGGAGTCTCGTCCGGGAAGATGGCTTATGATTTTTTTTCCTCATCGAAAGACTCCATATAGCAGAAGATGGCCACCAGAGGGCAACCAGGGGGCCCACGAGGTAGGGGGCGTGCCCAAGGGGGTAGGGCGTGCCCCCACCCTCGTGGGCAGGGTGTGGCTCCCCTGGTGAACTTCTTGCGCTCAGTATTTTTTATATATTCTGAAAACGTGTTCCATGAAAATTCAGGACTTTTGGAGCTGTGCAGAATAGGTCTCTAATATTTGCTCCTTTTCTAGCCGAGAATCCTAGCTGCCGGCATCCTCCCTCTTTATGTAAACCTTGTAAAATAAGAGAGAATAGGCATAAGTATTGTGACATAATGTGTAATAACAACCCATAATGCAATAAATATCGATATAAAAGCATGATTCAAAATGGACGTATCAACTCCCCCAAGCTTAGACCTCGCTTGTCCCCAAGCGAAAGCCGAAATCGAAAAATATGTCCACATGTTTAGAGATAGAGGTGTAGATAAAAAATAAAATGCGGACATGAGGGCATCATGATCATTCTTAGAACAACAACTTATATTATTCTTTTCATATGATCTCTTATGCTAGAGTAACAATTCAATCACAATTTCAAGTATGAACCATAAACTTCATTGAAAACTAACAAACTATAATCTCAGTCATTGGAGCAATTGCAATTTATCATAACATTGGAAAGAGTCAATATATAAGAGCTTTTCAGCAACTCCACATACTCAACTATCATATAGTCTTTCACAATTGCTCACACTCATGCAATACTTTTGGGTATGGAGTTTTAATCGGACACAGAGAAAGATAGGAGCTTATAGTTTTGCCTCCCAACGTTTTACCTCAAGGGTAATGTCAACAGCCATATATACCAGGATCTTTCCAACATGTTGTGCTTGCCAAAAGATAAAATGTAAAAAGGAAGGGTGAAGATCACCATGACTCTTATGCAAGGTAGGAGATAAAAGTAAAAGATAGGCCCTTCGCAGAGGGAAGCAGAGGTTGTCATGCGCTTTTATAGTTGGATCCACAAATTCTTAATGTGAAAGAACGTCACTTTTCCACTTGTGATATTGACCTTTATTATGCAGTCTGTCGCTTTTATTTCTTCCTTATCACATGATCGTATAAAGCTTATTTTCTCCCACACTAATAAGTCATACATATTTAAAGAGCAATTTTTATTGCTTTGCACCGATGACAACTTACTTGAAGGATCTTATTCAATCTATAGGTAGGTATGGTGGATTCTCATAGCAAAACTAGTTTAAGGGTGTTTGGAAGCACATGTAGTATCTCTACTTGGTGCAATGAATTTTCCTAGCATGAGGGGGAAAGGCAAGGTCAATCATGTTGGATGATCCAGGACAATATAATTTATTTTAGATGCAAGAAAACATAACCCATTACATTGTCTCCCTTGTATAACATCAAATCTTTAGCATGTCATATTTTAATGAGTGCTCACAATCATAAAAGATGTCCAAGATAGTATATTTATATGTGAAGACCTCTCTTTCTTTATTACTTCCTATTAATTGCAACGATGACCAAGACTATGTTTGTCAACTCTCAACAACTTTTATTCATCATACTCTTTCTATGTGAGCTCATTACTCTCCATAAGATCCATATGATCTCTTTGTTTCTTTTTATTATATCTCTTTTCTTTTATTCACTCAAGATCATGGCAAAATAATAAAGCCCTTGACTCAATGATACGTCCATTTTGCATCATGCTTTTATATCGATATTTGTTGCATTATGGGTTGTTATTTCACATTCTGTCACAATACTTACGGCTATTCTCTCTTATTTTACAAGGTTTACATAAGAAGGGAGAATACGGCAGCTAGAATTCTGGGCTGGAAAAGGAGCAAATATTAGAGACCTATTCTGCACAACTCCAAAAGTCCTGAAACTCCACGGAACACCTTATAATAAATAATGAAAAATCCTCACCAAAGATGAAGACCAGGGGGCTCACACCCTTCTCACGAGGGTGCCCCTCCCTAGGGCGCGCCCCCTGCCTCGTGGGCCCCCTGGTGGCTCTCCGATGACCATCTTCTCCTATATGAAGTCTTTCATCGAGAAAAAAATGAGAAGCAACCTTTCGGGACGAAACTCCGCCGCCACAAGGCGGAACCTTGGCGGATCGAATCTAGAGCACTGGCAGAACTGTTCTGCCGGGAAACTTCCCTCCCGGAGGGGGAAATCATCGCCATCGTCATCACCAACGCTCCTCTCACCGGGAGAGGGCAATCTCCATCAACATCTTCATCAGCACCATCTCATCTCAAAACCCTAGTTCATCTCTTGTATCCGATTCTTGTCTTCAAGTCCGGGATTGGTGCTAGTAGGTTGCTAGTAGTGTTAATTACTCCTTGTAGTTGGTGCTAGTTGGTTTAATTGGTGGAAGATCATATGTTCAGATCCTTTATGCATATTAATACCCCTCTGATTATGAACATGTTTATGCTTTGTGAGTAGTTACGTTTGTTCCTGAGGACAAGGGAGAAGTCTTGCTATTAGTAGTCCTGTGAATTTGGTATTCGTTTGATATTTTGATGAGATGCGTGTTGTCTAGCCTCTAGTGGTGTCATGTGAACGTCGACTACATAAAACTTCACCATTATTTGGGCCTAGAGGAAGGCATTGGGAAGTAATAAGTAGATGATGGGTTGCTAGAGTGACAAAAGCTTAAACCCTAGTTTATCCGTTGCTTCGTAAGGGGATGATTTGGATCCATATGTTTCATGCTATGGTTAGGTTTACCTTAATACTTTTGTTGTAGTTGTGGATGCTTGCAGTAGAGGTTAATCATAAGTGGGATGAGTGTTCAAGTAAGAACAGCACCCAAGCACCGAACGCGAATCATATGAACCTGATGAAAACTAGCTTGACGATATTCCCATGTGTCCTCGGGAGCGCTTTTCCTTATATAAGAGTTTGTCCAGGCTTGTCCTTTGCTACAAAAAGGATTGGGCCACCTTGCTGCACTTTATTTACTTTTGTTACTTGTTGCTCGTTACAAATTATCTCATTACAAAACTATATGTTACCACTTATTTCAGTACTTGCAGAGAATACCTTGGTGAAAACCGTTTATCATTTCCTTCTGTTCCTTGTTGGGTTCGACACTCTTACTTATCGAAAGGACTACGATAGATCCCCTATACTTGTGGGTCATCACTCAACACTAATCTTTATTATATATAGCTCACAAACACGATTACATAGAAGGATCATAAAGCAAAACTCACAACTAGATTATACTAAAACTTTGGTCTACTAGATCAAGATATTATCAAAAGGATCGAACTAAGAAAAAGCGGTAAAGATAAAAGTGATGGTGATACGATACCGGGGCACTCCCCCAAGCTTGGCAGTTGCCAAGGGGAGTGCCCATACCCATGTGATCATGTCTCCTTTGTTGGTGAAGAAGTTGATGGTTTTGTTGATGGCGTAGGCTTGTCGTCCTTCTTCCAGGGCATAGGCTCACCATCATAGAACGATGATCGAGTCTCCTGAAACCTCAAATATGCAGCCAAACTCATCCTCTTGAATCTATATTCATACTCACAGTTATGATTTTGCAGGTCATATATTTGGGCTTGGAGGTGCTCGATTTTCTCATGAAGCTTGAAGATGGCCTCCCCAATGTCCTTGACGTCCAGCTTGTGGTTGTTGGTGCACTCCTGATCATAATGTGATTGGAATCGAGTCCACGCTCCACCATCTCCTGACACTTGAAAACTTCTTGCTCCAATGCCTCGAGCCTTTCCTTCATGCTTCCGATCTTCCTGGGCCCCTCAACATCGCGGATGTGCAACAACCCCTCACGCATCTCAATGGTTTGACGATGTTGCAGCACTTCCGTGAGGTAGGGGTTGATGAACTTCTCGAAGAACTGGTCCTTGGGGGCACTTGAAGAAGACATGATGACCTGGATCTGTCAGAAAAACAGCTCGAAACAAAGACAGGAAATTTTTGTGTGATACGGGAGTCAAAACCTCCGGGAGATTATATAATGAATTTTTATCGACCAAAATACACGTTCTGTAAGAAAACAGAGTCCGGAGAGCACACGAGGTGCCCACGAGGTTGGGGGCCGCGCCCAGGGGGTAGGGCGCGCCCTCCACCCTCGTGGAGGCCTCGTGTCCTTCCCGGACTGCTTCTTATTTTTCTATTTTTCTAAATATTCCAAAATGGGAAAATATTGCCATTAGAACTGTATTGGAGTCGGTTTACTTACCGTACCACATACCTATTCCTTTTCGGAGTCTAAAACGTTCCGGAAAGTGTCCCTTATGTATTCCTCCGGGGTTACGGTTTCAATAACATTGGTTTCAACATTTATAGAATTACCTGAGATATAATGTTTAATTCTTTGACCGTTCACCACCTTCGGGTTCGTGCCTTCGAAGTTGTTGATTTTTATGGCATCGGAACGATAGACCTCCTCGTTAACGTAAGGACATTCCCATTTAGAGAGAAGTTCTCCTGCAAAAAAACATAAACAAGAGTTGTAGAGCAATACATAGTCACCTACATTAAACTCACGCTTTTGTATCCTTTTGTCATGCCATCTTTTAGCTTTTCCTTTAAATAATTTGGCATTCTCATAGGCTTGAGTTCTCCATTCATCAAGTGAGCTAACATCAAATAACCTCTTCTCACCAGCAAGTTCAAAATCATAATTGAGCTCTTTAATAGCCCAATAAGCCTTATGTTCTAATTCGAGAGGTAAGTGACATGCTTTTCCATAAACCATTTTATACGGAGACATACCCATAGGATTTTTATATGCAGTTCTATAGGCCAATAATGCATCATCAAGTTTCTTGGACCAATGCTTTCTAGATCTATTAAAAGTCTTTTGCAAAATTAATTTGAGTTCTCTATTACTCAATTCTACTTGACCACTAGACTGTGGGTGATAAGGAGATGCAATTCTATGATTAACATCATATTTATCAAGCATTTTATGGAAAGCACCATGAATAAAATGTGAACCACCTTCATTCATTAAATATCTAGGGACTCCAAACCTCGGAAAAATAACTTCTTTAAGCATCTTAATAGAGGTGTTATGATCAGCACTACTAGTTGGAATAGCTTCTACCCACTTAGTAACGTAATCACCAGCAACTAAAATATGTGTATATCCATTAGAGGCAGGAATATGTCCCATATAATCAAAGCCCCAAACATCAAATGGTTCAATAACAAGTGAATAATTCATAGGCATTTCTTGACGTCTATTAATATTACCAATTTTTTGACATTCATCACAAGACAAGACAAACTTACGGGCATCCTTGAAGAGAGTAGGCCAATAAAAACCGGATTGCAATACCTTGTGTGCACTTCTATCTCCAGCATGGTGTCCTCCATAAGCCTCGTAGTGACACTTGAGTAGGATCTGTTCATGTTCATGCTTAGGTACACAACGTCTAATAACACCATCTACTCCTTCTTTATAAAGATGTGGGTCATCCCAAAAGTAATGTCTCAAATCATAGAAGAACTTTTTCTTTTGCTGGTATGTGAAACTAGGTGGTATAACTTTAGCAACAATGTAATTAGCATAATGAGCATGCCATGGAGCAGTGTGAGAAGCATTTATGACATTTAATTGTTCATCAGGAAAGCTATCATCAATAGGTAGTGGGTCATCAAGAACATTTTCAAACCTAGACAAGTTGTCTGCAACGGGGTTCTCAGCTCCCTTTTATATCAATAATATGCAAATCAAATTCTTGTAGCAAGAGAACCCATCTAATAAGTCTAGGTTTAGCATCTTTCTTTTCCATAAGATATTTAATAGCAGCATGATCCGTGTTAATAGTTACTTTAGAATCAGCAATATAAGGTCTGAACTTATCACAAGCAAATACAACTGCTAAGAATTCTTTTTCAGTAGTAGCATAATTTCTTTGATCATTGTCTAGAGTTTTACTAACATATTTAATAACATTTAATTTCTTATCAACTCTTTGCCCTAGAACAACACCTACAGCATAATCACTAGCATCACACATAATTTCAAAAGGTAAATTCAATCAGGTGGCTGAACAATAGGTGCAGAGATCAATGCTTTCTTAAGTATTTCAATTGTTCCTACACAATCATCATCGAAAACAAATGGTATATCTTTTTTTAATAAATTAGTTAGAGGCCGAGAAATTTTTGAGAAGTCCTTAATGAACCTCCTATAAAAACCGACATGACCAAGGAAACTTCTGATACCTTTGATGTCCTTGGGACATGGCATCTTTTCAATAGCATCAACCTTGGCTTTATCAACTTCAATACCTCTTTCAGAAACTTTATGCCCCAAGACAATACCTTCATTAACCATAAAGTGGCACTTTTCCCAATTCAAGACAAGATTAGTTTCTTCACATCTCTGCAAAACTCGATCAAGATTGCTTAAGCAATCATCAAAAGAGGATCCATAAACGAAAGAATCGCCCATGAAAACCTCACAAATCTTTTCACAAAAGTCAGAGAATATAGCCATCATGCATCTTTGAAAGGTAGCAGGTGCATTACATAAACCAAAAGGCATACGTCTATAAGCAAAAGTACCAAAAGGGCAAGTAAAAGTAGTCTTTGAATGATCATTGGCTGACACAGGTATTTGAGAGAAACCAGAATAACCATCTAGAAAGCTAAAATGTGTATGTTTGGATAATCTTTCTAGCATTTGATCGATAAAAGGTAAGGGGTAATGATCTTTTTTAGTAGCTTTATTTAATTTGCGGAAATCAATTACCATCCTATAACTTGTAATAATTCTTTGCGGGATCAACTCATATTTAGCATTAGGAATGACAGTAATACCTCCCTTTTTAGGGACGTAATGGACATGACTTACCACTGACTATCAGCAACGGTATAAATTATACCTGCCTCAAGAAGCTTTAGTATTTCCTTTCTTACCACTTCTTTCATCTTAGGATTCAGCCGTCGTTGATGATCACAAACTGGTTTGGCATCTTCCTCCAAATTTATTTTGTGTTGACACAGAGTGGGATTAATGTCCTTAAGATCATCAAGAGTATATCCAATAGTAGCACGGTGCTTCTTCAGAGATTTCAATAATCTTTCTTCTTCATGCTCTGAAAGGTTAGCACTAATAATAACAGGATATATCTTTTTCTCATCAAGATAAGCATATTTAAGAGTGTCAGGTAACGGTTTAAGCTCAGACACGGGATCACCCTTGGGTGGAGGAGGAACCCCTAGGATTTCAACAGGCAAATTGTGTTTCAGGATGGGTTCCTGTTTAAAGAATACTTCATCTACTTCCCTTCTTTCATTCATAAACATATCATTTTCATGGTCTAGCAAATATTGTTCTAAAGGATCACTAGGAGGCACGACAATAGAAGCAAGACCAATAATTTCATCTTTACTAGGCAATTCCTCTTCATGGTGTTGTCTATGAAATTTAGAGAAATTAAATTCATGAGACATATCATCTAAACCAATAGTAACAACATCCTTTTTGCAATCTATCTTAGCATTAACTGTGTTCAAGAAGGGTCTACCAAATATAATGGGACAAAAGCTATGTTGTGTGGAACCAAGAACAAGAAAATCAGTAGGATATTTAGTTTTCCCACACAAGACTTCAACATCTCTAACAATTCCCATTGGTGAAATAGTATCTCTATTGGCAAGTTTAATTGTGACATCAATATCTTATATCTCAGCAGGTGCAATATCATGCATAATTTCTGTGTATAAGTCGTAAGGTATTGCACTAGCACTAGCACCCATATCACATAACCCATGATAACAATGATCTCCTATTTTAACATAAATAACAGGCATGCCTACCATAAGTCTGTTTTTATCTTTAGCACAAGGTTTAGCAATTCTAGCAGTCTCATCAAGGAAATGAATAACATGCCCATCAATATTATCAGACAAGAGATCTTTAACGATAGCAATATTAGGTTCAACTTTAATTTGCTCAGGAGGTGTATAAGTTCTAATATTGCCTTTACGAACCATAGTTGAAGCTTTAGCATGATCCTTTATCCTAACAGGGAAAGGTGGTTTCTCAACATAAGCGGTAGGAACAATAGGATCATTATAAGTGACAGTCTTTTCTTCAACTTTAATGGGTGCAGCTACTTTTACTTCTATGGGAGGATGATATTTAAACCACTTCTCCCTAGGGAGATCAACATGAGTAGCAAAATATTCACAGGAAGAAGCTACTATCTCAGAGTCAAGTCCATATTTAGTGATAAATTTACGGAAAACATCGGTATCCATAAAAGATTTAACACAATCAAACTTAGGTGTCATACCTGACTCCTTACCTTTGTCGAGGTCCCAATCTTCAGAGTTGCGTTTAATTCTTTCCAATAAATCCCATTTGAATTCAATAGTCTTCTTCATAAAAGAGCCGGCACAAGAAGTATCGAGCATGGTGCGATTGTTATCAGAAAGCCGAGCATATAAATTTTGAATAATCATTTCTCTTGAGAGCTCATGATTGGGGCATGAATATAACATTGATTTAAGCCTCCCCCAAGCTTGAGCGATGCTTTCTCCTTCGCGAGGCCAAAAATTATATATATAATTGTGATCACAATGAACAAGATGCATAGGATAAAACTTCTGATGAAATTCCAATTTCAATCGTTTGTAGTTCCATGACCCCATATCATCACATAGCCTATACCATGTCGATGCATCTCCCTTCAAAGATAAAGGGAAGACCTTCTTCTTAATAACATCTCCGGGCACACCTGCAAGTTTAAATAATCCACAAACTTCATCCACATATATTAGGTGCTCATCAGGATGCTTTGTTCCATCTCCTGCAAAAGGATTAGCTAGCAGTTTTTATAACATACCCGAAGGAATTTCGAAGCATACATTTTCATTTTCAGTAGGTTCAGTAGGTTGAGGAGCAACTCTTTGCTCTACTGGTCGGGGTGAAGATACCCCGAACAAGCCCCTGAGAGGATTACTTTCCATAGTAACAACTGACAGTAAATTTCAGCACACTATATAAATTTTTCCTTACCAAATTCCACCTACCAAAGGCGCTTCACTCCCCGGCAACGGGTCCTGATACTTCTCCGTCGTATCTACTTTTCCAAACACTTTTGCCCTTGTTTTGGACTCTAACTTGCATGATTTGAATGGAACTAACCCGGACTGACGCTGTTTTCAGCAGAATTACCATGGTGTTATTTATGTGCAGAAACAAAAGATCTTGGAATGACCTGAAACTTCACGGAGCAACTTTTTGGAAAATATAAAAAATACTTGCAAAAGATGAAGGCCAGGGGTTTAGTTCAATCCGCTGCCTCCATCCGTGAGTACCATGGTGAGGCGAAAGCCGTCCACTATAGGACTGAGTACCAATGCGGCTCGTGCTCGAGCTATTCGGAATTTAGGTTCGTCGCTGGCATTAAAGGTAATAGCCGTGTCACTCCATGGGTTTATTGTTGCTACTTGATAGACTTCGGCAAAGCTGCGGAGTGTTCTTTTTCGCATTTTATTTGATGCGAAAGTCTCGAAGACTGTTAAGACTGTACTGGAGTCCCTGAGGTGGCTTTCTGCGGCCTCCGGAATTAGGAGATCTTCGCCCCTTTTGGCCACCTGCCGGAGTATCCAACATGCTCTAAGGCTATGAGTTGGTGTGGCGTCCTCTGTACTATGAATTTTACAGGGTCCATTAAGCCATCCCTCCAGTACGGTTCCATGCCCTGTAGAGGGTTTTGGTTTTTTGGTTTTTAACCCGGGTGTCTGATGATGATGCACCCTTTTATTTTGGACGAGGTTTTCCATCGCACAGTACTTTTGTACTATGGACGCCAAGTCACCGAAGCGTGTAAGATCACGACGACCTGTGGCGTTGAGGATTCCCTTGTCTGTGCGATTATTGCAGAAGATTGAGATTGCGTTTTCCTCATGGCAGTCCTTTATCATGTTCATAACCAGGAGGAACCTTGCGCAGTAATGATGTACTGTTTCTTCGGGCTTTTGCCTGACTTGGGATAGATCGCTTATGTTCGCGCGGGTGGGTGGAATTAAATCCGGAACTTTGCCCAATCTAAGACTCAGCGGCCAAGGAGTTTCCGAACTCTGAGGTTTGGATTCTTGGATGTTGTCTAGTGAATCTAGCCCGTTGCTTGATTCTAAGTTCAGGTCTTGAGTTACATCCTCCCCTCCGTGGGTATCCGGCTTGGAGGGATCTGGAATCCGGACGTAGCTAGTCCTTAAGATAGATGAAGAGTCGCCGCACTGTGCCTCTACTACGGCAACGTGATGGGTGACTTGGGGAGAATTAATTTCTCTTAGATCGGGTTTAAGCCTAACCTGGTCATAATCCGTAGTGACCCCTAAGGCGGCGATGCGATCCAAGAGCTCGTTTACGGAAGAGAGCTCCATTGGATCTAACTGCTGGACGAGTCCTGAGCTGACGTGAAGATTTCTTTTGATGACCCGAGAGGTCACCGTCGGCGCAACGACCGAACAGGCGGTCATGAGAAAACCGCCTAGCCGGAGAGTTTGGCTGACAGCCAAGGCTCCCTTAGTAACGGCGTAGTCTTTAAAGACGGGAGGAGGCATCCTTCCTGATTGCGACGACACGGAGGAACTCTCAATGAAAGCACCAATGTCGGTGTCAAAACCGGCAGATCTCGGGTAGGGGGTCCCGAACTGTGCGTCTAGGCCGGATGGTAACAGGAGACAAGGGACACAATGTTTTACCCAGGTTCGGGCCCTCTTGATGGAGGTAAAACCCTACGTCCTGCTTGATTAATATTGATGTTATGGGTAGTACAAGAGTAGATCTACCATGAGATCAAGGAGGCTAAACCCTAAAAGCTAGCCTATGGTATGATTGTTGTATGATGAGGTTGTCCTACGGACTAAAACCCTCCGGTTTATATAGACACCGGAGAGGGTTAGGGTTACACAAAGTCGGTTACAATGGTAGGAGATCTTGAATATCCGCATTTCCAAGCTTGCCTTCCACGCCAAGGAAAGTCCCATCCGGACACGGGACAGAGTCTTCAATCTTGTATCTTCATAGTCCTGGAGTCCGGCTGAAGGTATAGTCCGGCCACCCGAACACCCCCTAATCCAGGACTCCCTCAACTATCATTATCAACTCTGCATCTTTTGGCTTCAACATTATGAACATGTGTATCACTACTATCGAGATTCATCAAAAATAGACCACTCTTCAAGGGTGCATGACCATAAAAAGATATTACTCATATAAATAGAACAATCATTATTCTCCGATTTAAATGAATAACCGTCTCGCATCAAACAAGATCCAGATATAATGTTCATGCTCAACGCTGGCACCAAATAACAATTATTTAGGTCTAATACTAATCCCGAAGGTAGATGTAGAGGTAGCGTGCCGACCGCGATCACATCAACTTTGGAACCGTTTCCCACGCGCATCGTCACCTCGTCCTTTTCCTGTGTTCGTTTAATCCGTAGTCCCTGTTTCGAGTTGCACATATTAGCAACAGAACTAGTATCAGATACCTAGGTGCTACTACAAGCTCTAGTAAGGTACACATCAATAACATGTATATCACATATACCTTTGTTCACCTTGCCATCCTTCTTATACGCCAAATACTTGGGGCAGTTCCGCTTCTAGTGACCAGTCTGCTTGCAGTAGAAGAACTCAGTTTCAGGCTTAGGTCCAGACTTGGGTTTCTTCTCCTGAGCAGCAACTTGCTTGTTGTTCTTCTTGAAGTTCCCCTTCTACTTCCCTTTGCCCTTTTTCTTGGAACTAGTGGTCTTGTTGACCATCAATACTTGATGCTCCTTCTTTATTTCTACCTCCGCAGCTTTTAGCATTGCGAAGAGCTCAGGAATTGTCTTATTCATCCCTTGCATATTATAGTTCATAACGTAGCTCTTGTGGCTTGGTGGCAGTGATTGAAGAACTCTATCAATGACACTATCAACCGGAAGATTAACTCCCATCTGAGTCAAGTGATTATGGTACCCAGACATTCCGAGTATATGTTCAGTGACAGAACTATTCTCCTCCATCTTGCAACTGTAGAACTTATTAGAGACTTCATATCTCTTAATCCGGGAATTTGCTTGAAATATTAACTTCAACTCCTGGAACATCTCATATTCTCCATGACATTCAAAACGTCGTTGAAGTCCCGGTTCTAAGCCGTAAAGCATGGCACATTGAACTATCGAGTAGTCATCAGCTTTGCTCTACCAGACGTTCTTAGCGTCGTTAGTTGCATCAGCAGCAGGCCTGGCACCCAGCGGTGCTTCTAGGATGTAATTCTTCTGTGCAGCAATGAGGATAATCCTCAAGTTACGGACCCAGTCCATGTAATTGCTACCATCATCTTTCAATTTTGCTTTCTCAAGGAACGCATTAAAATTCAACGGAACAACAGCACAGGCCATCTATCTACAATCAAACATAGACAAGCAAGATACTATCAAGTACTAAGTTCATGATAAATTTAAGTTCAATTAATCATATTACTTAAGAACTCCCACTTAGAAAAACATCCCTCTAATCCTCTAAGTGATCACGTGATCCAAATAAACTAAACCAGAACCGATCACCACGTGAAATGGAGTAGTTTTCAATGATGAACATCACTATGTTGATCATACCTACTATATGATTCACGCTCGACCTTTCGGTCTCAGTGTTCCGAGGCCATATCTTCATATGCTAGGCTCGTCATGTTTAAACTGAGTATTCTGCGTGTGCAAAACTGGCTTGCACCCGTTGTAGATGGACGTAGAGCTTATCACCCCCGATCATCACGTGGTGTCTGGGAACGACGAACTTTGGCAATGGTGCATACTCAGGGAGAACACTTTTATCTTGAAATTTAGTGAGAGATCATCTTATAATGCTACCGTCAATCAAAGCAAGATAAGATGCATAAAAGATAAACATCACATGCAAACAATATAAGTGATATGATATGGCCATCATCATCTTGTGCTTGTGCTCTTCATCTTCGAAGCACCTCATGATCACCATCGTCACCGGCGCGACACCTTGATCTCCATCGTAGCATCATTGTCGTCTCGCAAATCTTATGCTTCTACGACTATCGGTACCGCTTAGTGATAAAGTAAAGCATTACAGGGCAATTGCATTGCATACAATAAAGCGACAACCATATGGCTCCTGCTAGTTGCCGATAACTCGGTTACAAAACATGATCATCTCATACAATAAAATTTAGCATCATGTCTTGACCATATCACATCACAACATGCCCTGCAAAAACAAGTTAGACGTCCACTACTTTGTTAAAAATATGTTGTAAATTTTACGTGGCTGCTATGGGCTTAGCAAGAACCGTTCTTACCTACGCATCAAAACCACAACGATAGTTTGTCAAGTTGGTGATGTTTTAACCTTCGCAAGGACCGGGCGTAGCCACACTCAGTTCAACTAAAGTTGGAGAAACTGACACCCGCCAGCCACCTATGTGCAAAGCACGTCGGTAGAACCAGTCTCGTGTAAGCGTACGCGTAATGTCGGTCCGGGCCGCTTCATCCAACAATACCGCCGAACCAAAGTATGACATTGCTTGTAAGCAGTATGACTCATATCGCCCACAACTCACTTGTGTTCTACTCGTGCATATAACATCAACGCATAAAACCAGGCTCGGATGCCACTGTTGGGGAACATAGTAATTTCAAAAAAATTCCTACTCACACGCAAGATCATGGTGATGCATAGCAACGAGAGGGGGGAGTGTTGTCCACGTACCCTCGTAGACCGAAAGCGGAAGCGTTAGCACAACGCGGTTGATGTAGTCGTACGTCTTCACGATCCGACCGATCAAGTACCGAACGTACGGCACCTCCGAGTTCAGCACACGTTCAGCCCGATGACGTCCCTCGAACTCCGATCCAACTGAGTGTTGAGGGAGAGTTTCATCAGCACAACAGCGTGGTGACGATGTTGATGTTCTACTGACGCAGGGCTTCGCCTAAGCACCGCTACAGTATTATCGAGGTGGACTATGGTGGAGGGGGCACCGCACATGGCTAAGAGATCAATGATCAATTGTTGTGTCTCTAGGGTGCCCCCTGCCACCGTATATAAAGGAGCAAGGGGGGGTGTGGCCGGCCAAGGGAGAGGGCGCGCCAGGAGGAGTCCTACTCCCACTGGGAGTAGGACTCCCCCCCTTTTCCTAGTTGGATTAGGACTTGAGGGGGAAGGAGTGGAGGAGAAGGAAGGAAGGGGGGCGCCGCCCCCCTCTCCTTGTCCTATTTGGACTAGGGGGAGAGGGGCGCACGGCCAGCCCTTGATTCCCGGGGTGTTCCGGTAAAATCCCGATTTTACCCGGAACACTTCCGATATCCAAACATAGGCTTCCAATATATCAATCTTCATGTCTCGACCATTTTGAGACTCCTCATCATGTCCGTGATCACATCTGGGACTCCGAACAACCTTCGGTACATCAAAACATATAAACTCATAATATAACTATCATCGTAACGTTAAGCGTGCGGACCCTACGGATTCGAGAACTATGTAGACATGACCGAGACACGTCTCCGGTCAATAACCAATAGCGGAACCTATATGCTCATATTGTCTCCTACATATTCTACGGAGATCTTTATCGCTCAGACCGCATAACAACATACGTTGTTCCCTTTGTCATCGGTATGTTACTTGCCCGAGATTCGATCGTCGGTATCTCAATACCTAGTTCAATCTCGTTACCATCAAGTCTCTTTACTCGTTCCGTAATACATCATCCCACAGCTAACTCATTAGTTGCAATGCTTGCAAGGCTTAAGTGATGTGCATTATCGAGAGGGCCCAAAGATACCTCTTCGACAATCGGAGTGACAAATCGTAATCTCGAAATACGCCAACCCAACAAGTACCTTCGGAGACACCTGTAGAGCACCTTTATGATCACCCAGTTACGTTGTGATGTTTGCTAGCACACACAATGTTCCTTCGGTAAACGGGAGTTGCATAATCTCATAGTCATAGGAACATGTATAAGTCATGAAGAAAGCAATAGCAACATACTAAACGATCGTGTGCTAAGCTAACGGAATGGGTCATGTCAATCACATCATTGTCCTAATGATGTGATCCCATTAATCAAATGACAACCCATGTCAATGGCTAGGAAACTTAACCATCTTTGATCAACGAGCTAGTCAAGTAGAGGCATACTAGTGACACTCTGTTTGTCTATGTATTCACACATGTATTATGTTTCCGGTTAATACAATTCTAGCATGAATAATAAACATTTATCATGATATAAGGAAATAAATAATAACTTTATTATTGGCTCTAGGGCATATTTCCTTCACCACATGTTTAAACCAGCATTGGGGGCCATGTTACAAATCCTTATTGTGCAACCACTTGTCGTATTTTCTTCTTCAATATTATCTTGAGAATTTTTCTGAACCTGGAAAAAGATTCCACTAGGTTGATGCCTGAACCTGAAAAAGATTGTTGTATACATTAGTAGAGAAAAAGAGAATAGTTTGATTGCTGTTGGACTGTGTTGTGGATTAAGTGGATAGGTAATGTGCATAATCTTCACATAGTCATGTCTAACACGCAAAAGGTTCAGGCCAGTATCGAGCCCAATGGTTTGGCCCTTCAAGAGCTCAGGCAGTGGCGGAGCTACCATAAAAAAGTTGGACGGGCCAGAGACTACATACTGTGTTATCAAACTCAAAATCAATGCATTGTTGTGAGCCGAGCTTCATATAAAATGTTTTTTGCTTCAGTCCTGGGCAGGCCATGGCCCATCCGGCCTTGCCGTACCTCCATCAGTGAGCTTAGGTTTCATCACATCTAAAAATTTAAGCACACACCTTCAGCTGTGGTTAGAGATTGGAGTCGAGTTCAGGTTCTGTGACTTGTTTTGTATAAAGCATCCTACATGCTTTCAATTGTGTTTTGTTTGTTGTAGCTGCTTCTCCTTGTTGTCCGTTGTGTTAATCCAAACTCATGTACGTTACTTCTCCGAGGAACACGTTTGGCTTCTCATGTACTGTACCTTCATTACCTTTCAATATTAGCTAGGTCTGAACAAGATAAAATGTTGACATTAGCACAACGGGACCAACAATTAGGAGAGAAAATTTGTAGGGGAAGAGACCAAAAAGCAACAATATTACAGAAACCAAAATACATTAGAAAATAAATACAATTTAATAGAGAATATTGTGTACTTGCTTGAGAGTTGTGTGTGTTCATCTTACGGAAATATGCTTCTACCTTTAATTTAGAATGAAGCAATCTGACATGAAGTTTCCTTATTTGTTTAGATATAAACTCATGCTCCATCTGATCTGAATTAATTGACTCAACATATATACAATGTATATATGACATTGTATAGCAGCTGCATCAATTACCTTGAATCAGAGGGAGTATTACATTCTTCAAATATGGTGTGCAGTTATTTTAGAGTGAAGGAAAAAGAGACGTCTACAAAGGAGCTATATATCTTTTCTTTTTAGGACATATTTCTCATCTCCTAATAATACTTATTCGTTTTCTGATTTATGTGCATGTTATGTAGCCAACTTCAGCAGTTCTGTTGGGCTAATATAGTAGAGACTCATGCTGCATAATGATAGAAAGAAGACACCGAAGGAACTTTTGGAAGTGCTTCCAGTTTAAGTATGCATCTTCTTGAATCCAAGTACCAGAACATTCATCTTTACCTGGAGGTATGGTCTGCTTCTAGCAACATTTATTTAGTTAATGCATCAATGAAGTGTTGAACCTCAAATTGAATATTTTTATCGATTATTGTGTCATCTATTTCAGGTTGTGATCATGCCTTCAACTTCTATTCTACCCCCTAAATTTTCATTATTGAGGTGCTGCAAGTATTATGAAGAATCTGTGCCTGGGTGAAAGCCATAAATTATCCTTTTTGTTGTTTCTTCCTTGTATGTGTTTTTGTGTCAACGAATGATATTATCATGTCTTTGCAATTTTGTCCTCCATGCACTCTATTGCTCTTAGTGGAGGAGCATATAACGTGTTTTTTGCAGTCCTTTTCCAAGTTTTTATTAACCCATATTTCATTTAGCCATGGGAGTTGATCGTAAGCATCCTTGTATTCCGGATCAGATATGTGAATGTACTATGATTTTTTCCTTCATAAGATGGGGATTCATGCGTAAGTACTAATCATATATAGATTAATTGTTGCCTTCTTATACATAGAGAGAAAACCAAAAGTTTAAGGTTCCTCATATTGAAGCGAGGCTTTTATCACATGGCAATTACAACACCGAAACTCTTAGCAAAGCTGAGACGGGATGCAAGAAGGAAGAGAACATGTTTTCACAAATTTGAATTTTGAAAAAAAACATTTAGTGTGATGCTCTGGCTACTAATTTATTCAGTAATATATGAGCTATCTGGCATACAATTATACCATTGGAAACTTTTCTTGAATACGAATTTGGTGATTTTTTGTAACATAATCCATGTTCAGCTGATGAATTTGATGGGAAAAGTAGAATTTTGAAATGCACGCATGCCATGTAAATTAGGATAGAGTAATATTTTTTATCCAAGCTGGATGGAGAAGATATATGTCAAAGTTGGGTGGAAAAAAAGTGAAGGAAATATGCCCTAGAGGCAATAATAAAGTTATTATTTATTTCCTTATATCATGATAAATGTTTATTATTCATGCTAGAATTGTATTAACCGGAAACATCATACATGTGTGAATACATAGACAAACAGAGTGTCACTAGTATGCCTCTACTTGACTAGCTCGTTAATCGAAGATGGTTATGTTTCCTAACCATGAACAAAAGAGTTGTTGTTTGATTAACGGGATCACATCATTAGAAGAATGATGTGATTGACATGACCCATTCCATTAGCTAAGCACCCGATCGTTTAGTATGTTGCTATTGCTTTCTTCATGACTTATACATGTTCCTATGACTATGAGATTATGCAACTCCCGTTTGCCGGAGGAACACTTTGTGTGCTACCAAACATCACAACATAACTGGGTGATTACAAAGGAGCTCTACAGGTGTCTCCAAAGGTAAATGTTGGGTTGGCATATTTCGAGATTAGGATTTGTCACTCCGATTGTCGGAGAGGTATCTCGGGGCCCTCTCAGTAATGCACATCACATAAGCCTTGCAAGCATTGCAACTAATAAGTTAGTTGCGAGATGATGTATTACGAAACGAATAAAGAGACTTGCCGGTAACGAGATTGAACTAGGTATTGAGATACCGACGATCAAATCTCGGGCAAGTAACATACCGATGACAAAGGGAACAACGTATGTTGTTATGCGGTCTGACCGATAAAGATCTTCGTAGAATATGTGGGAGCCAATATGAGCATCCAGGTTCCGCTATTGGTTATTGACTGGAGACATGTCTCGGTCATGTCTACATTGTTCTTGAACCCGTAGGGTCCGCACGCTTAAGGTTTCGATGACAGTTATATTATGAGTTTATGAGTTTTGTTGTACCAAAGTTAGTTCGGAGTCCCGGATGTGATCACGGACATGACGAGGAGTCTCGAAATGGTCGAGACATAAAGATTGATATATTGGACGACTATATTCGGACACCGGAAGTGTTCCGGGTGATTTCGGAGAAAACTGGAGTGCCGGAGAGTTACCGGAAACCCCCCGGGAGAATTAATGGGCCTTATGGGCCCTAGTGGAGAGAGAGAGAGAGGGGAAGCCAGGGTGGGCCGCGCACCCCCTCCCCCTCTGGTCCGAATTGGACTAGGAGAGGGGGGTGGCGCCCCCCTTTCCTTCTCCCTCTCCCCTTCCTTTCCCCCTCCTAGTAGGAGTAGGAAAGAGGGGAGTCCTACTCCTACTAGGAGGAGGACTCCTCCTCCTTGGAGCGCCCTAGGGCCGGTCGGTCTCCTCCCCTTGCTCCTTGTATATACGGGGGCAGGGGGCACCCCTAGACACAACAATTGATCCTTGAGATCTCTTAGCCGTGTGCGGTGCCCCCCTCCACCATAATCCTCGATAATATTGTAGCGGGTGCTTAGGCGAAGCCCTGCGAATGTAGAACATCAAGATCGTCACCACGCCGTCGTGCTGACGGAACTCTTCCCCGACACTTTGCTGGATCAGAGTCCGGGGATCGTCATCGAGCTGAATGTGTGCTAGAACTCGGAGGTGACGTAGTTTCGGTGCTTGATCGGTCGGGCCGAGAAGACGTACGACTACATCAACCGCGTTGTCATAACGCTTCCACTGTCGGTCTACGAGGGTATGTAGACAACACTCTCCCCTCTCGTTGCTATGCATCACCATGATCTTGCGTGTGCATAGGAATTTTTTTGAAATTACTACATTCGCCAACAGTGGCTCCGAGCCTAGGTTTTATGCGTTGATGTTGTGCACGAGTAGAACACAAGTGAGTGTTGGAAATATGCCCTAGAGGCAATAATAAATTAGTTATTATTATATTATATTTCATTGTTCATGATAATCGTTTATTATCCATGCTAGAATTGTATTGATAGGAGACTCAGATACATGTGTGGATACATAGACAACACCATGTCCCTAGTAAGCCTCTAGTTGACTAGCTCGTTGATCAATAGATGGTTACGGTTTCCTGACCATGGACATTAGATGTTGTTGATAATGGGATCACATCATTAGGAGAATGATGTGATGGACAAGACCCAATCCTACGCCTAGCACAAAGATCGTGTAGTTCGTATGCTAAAGCTTTTCTAATGTCAAGTATCATTTCCTTAGACCATGCGATTGTGCAACTCCCGGATACCGTCGGAGTGCTTTGGGTGTGCCAAACGTCACAACGTAACTGGGTGGCTATAAAGGTTCACTACAGGTATCTCCGAAAGTGTCTGTTGGGTTGGCACGAATCGAGACTAGGATTTGTTACTCCGTGTAAACGGAGAGGTATCTCTAGGCCCACTCGGTAGGACATCATCATAATGTGCACAATGTGACCACGGAGTTGATCACAGGATGATGTGTTACGGAACGAGTAAAGAGACTTGCAGGTAATGAGATTGAACAAGGTATCTGGGAGATCGTGGTTCATCCGATGAGATCATCGTGGAGCATGTGGGAGCCAACATGGGTATCCAGATCCCGCTGTTGGTTATTGACCGAAGAGTTGTCTCGGTCATGTCTGCATGGTTCCCGAACCCGTAGGGTCTACACACTTAAGGTTCGATGACGCTAGGGTTATAGGGAAAGTATGTACGCGGTTACAATGTTGTTCGGAGTCCCGGATGAGATCCTGGACGTTGCGAGGAGTTCCGGAATGGTCCGGAGGTAAAGATTAATATATAGGAAGTATGGTTTTGGCCATCGGAAGTGTTCCGGGCATCACCGGTAGTGTACCGGGACCACCGGAGGGGTCCGGGGGTCCACCAGGTGGGGCCACCAGCCCCGGAGGCTTACATGGGCCAATAGTGGGAAGGGACCAGCCCCTAGGTGGGCTAGGGCACCTCCCACCAAGGCCCAAGGCGTCCTCAAGGGGAGAGGGGGCAAACCCTAGGCGCAGATGGGCCCTAAGGCCCACCCTAGGTGCGCCCCCCTCTCTCTCCCCCTTGGCCGCCTCCCAGATGGGATCTGGGGGCTGCTGCCACCCCTAGGGAGGGAACCCTAGGTGGGGGCGCAGCCCCTCCCCACCCCCTATATATACTTGAGTAAAGGGGGCAGCCCAACACGCGATTCACTCTCCCTGTTGGCGCAGCCCTACCCCTCTTCCTCCTCGTCTCTCGTAGTGCTTGACGAAGCCCTGCTGGAGTCCCGCGCTCCTCCACCACCACCACGCCGTCGTGCTGCTGTTGGATGGGGTCTTCCCCAACCTCTCCTTCTCCCCTTGCTGGATCAAGGCGTAGGAGACGTCACCGGGCTGTACGTGTGTTGAACGCGGAGGTGCCGTCCGTTCGGCACTAGGATCATCGGTGATTTGGATCACGACGAGTACGACTCCATCAACCCCGTTCACTTGAACGCTTCCGCTTAGCGATCTACAAGGGTATGTAGATGCACTCTCCTTCCCTCGTTGCTAGATTACTCCATAGATTGATCTTGGTGATGCGTAGAAAATTTTGAATTTCTGCTACGTTCCCCAACAGTGGCATCATGAGCTAGGTCTATGCGTAGTTTCTATGCACGAGTAGAACACAAGTTGTTGTGGGCGTCGATATTGTCAATTTACTTGCCGTTACTAGTCTTATCTTGATTCGGCGGCATCGTGGGATGAAGCGGCCCGGACCGACCTTACACGTACTCTTACGTGAGACTGGTTCCACCGACTGACATGCACTAGTTGCATAAGGTGGCTACCGGGTGTCTGTCTCTCCCACTTTAGTCGGATCGGATTCGATGAAAAGGGTCCTTATGAAGGGTAAATAGAAATTGGCATATCACGTTGTGATTTTGGAGTAGGTAAGAAACGTTCTTGCTAGAAACCTATAGCAGCCACGTAAAAACTTGCAACAACAATTAGAGGACGTCTAACTTGTTTTTGCAGCATATGCCTTGTGATGTGATATGGCCAAAAGGATGTGATGAATGATATATGTGATGTATGAGATTGATCATGTTCTTGTAATATGAATCATGACTTGCATGTCGATGAGTATGACAACCGGCAGGAGCCATAGGAATTGTCTTAATTTATTTATGACCTGCGTGTCAACATAAACGTCATGTAATTACTTTACATTATTGCTAAAGCGTTAGCCATAGTAGTAGAAGTAATAGATGACGAGACAACTTCAAGAAGACACGGTGATGGAGATCATGGTGTCATGCCGGTGACAACGATGATCATGGAGCCCCGAAGATGGAGATCAAAAGGAGCAAAATGATATTGGCCATATCATGTCACTATTTGATTGCATGTGATGTTTATCATGTTTTACATCTTATTTGCTTAGAACGACTGTAGCTTAAATAAGATGATCCCTCACTAAAATTTCAAGAAAGTGTTCCCCCTAACTGTGCACCGTTGCGAAGGTTCGTTGTTTCGAAGCACCACGTGATGATCGGGTGTGATAGATTCTAACGTTCGAATACAACAGGTGTAAGCTAGATTTACACAGCAAAAACACTTAGGTTGACTTGGCGAGCCTAGCATGTACAGACATGGCCTCGGAACACGAAAGTCCGAAAGGTCGAGCATGAGTCGTATAGAAGATACGATCAACATGAGATGTTCACCGTTGATGACTAGTCCGTCTCACGTGATGATCGGAAACGGCCTAGTCGATTCGGATCATGTTTCACTTAGATGACTAGAGGGATGTCTATCTAAGTGGGAGTTCATTAAATAATTTGATTAGATGAACTCAATTACCATGAACATAGTCTAAATTGTCTTTGCAAATATGTTGTAGATAAATAGCTCACGTTGTAGCTCCTTGTTTCAATATGTTCCTAGAGAAGGATTAAGTTGAAAGATATTGTAAGCAATGATGCGGACTGGGTCCGTAGTCCGAGGAATGTCCTCACTGCTACACAGAAGGCTTACATCTTTGATGCACCGCTCGATGTGCAAACCCCTACAACGTCGTCTGTGGATGTTGTGAACACCTGACAGACACATCCTGATGACTACTTGATAGTTTAGTGCACCATACTTTACGGCTTAGAATCGGGATTCCGATGACGTTTTGAACTCCATAGAACATATGAGATGTTCCAAGAGCTGAAATTGGGATTTCAGGCTCATGCCCGTGTTGAGAGGTGTGAGACCTCTGACAAGTTCTTTTGCCAACAAGATGGAGGAGAATAGCTCATCTAGTGAGCATGTGCTCAGAATGTCTGGGTGCTACAATCACTTAAATCAAGTGGGAGTTAAACTTCCAGATAAGATATTGATTGATAGAGTTCTCTAGCCACTATCACTAAGCTACTAGATCTTCGTGGTGAACTATGACATGCAAGGGATGGAGTTGATCTCGGAGCTGTTCACGGTGCTTAAGACCGCAAAAGGTAGAAATCAAGAAGGAGCATCAAGTGTTGATGGTTTAACAAGACCACTGGTTTCAAGAAGGGCAAGGGATAGAAGGGAAACTTCATGGATGGCAAACCAGTTGCCGCTCCAGTGAAGGAACCCAAGGTTGAACCCAAACCCGAGACTAAGTGCTTCTATTGTAAGGGGAACGATCACTGGTAGCGGAATTACCCCAAATGCATGGTAGATAAGAAGGCTGGCAACTTCAACAAAGTATATACGTGTTATTAATGTGTACCTCGCTAGTACTCCTAGTAGCACCTGGGTATTGGATACCGGTTCAGTTGCTATTACTGGTGACTTGAAGGAAAAGCTACGGACTAAACGGAGACTAGCTAAGGGCGAGGTGACGATGTGTGTTGGAAGTGTTTCCATAGTTGATGAGATCACCATCGCACGCTCCATCTGCCTTCGGGATTAGTATTGAACCTAGATAAATGTTATCAGGTGTCTACGTTGAGCATGAATATGATTAGATCATGTTCATTGCAATACGGTCATTCATTTAAGTTAGAGAATAATGGTTATTCTATTTACATGAATGATACCTTTCATGGTCATGCACCCTATGTGAATGGTTCATTGAATCTCGGTCGTGGTAATACACATGTTCACGCCAAAAGATGTAGAGTTAATAATGATAGTACCACTTTCTCGTGGCACTACCGCTTAGGTCATATTGGCGTAAGATGCATGAAGAAACTCCATGCCGATGGATGTTTGGAGTCACTTGATTTTGAATCGCTTGACACATGCGAGCCATGCCTCATGGGCAGGATGACTAAGACCCCGCTTTCAGGTACAATGAAACGGGCAAGTGACTTGTTGGAAATCATACATGCTGATGCGTGTGATCCAATGAGAATTGAAGCGTGCGGTGGATATCGCTATTTTCTCATCTTCACTGACGATTTGTGTAGATATAGGTATATTTACTTAATGAAACACAAGTCTGAAACGTTTGAAAAGTTCAAGCGATTTCAGAGTGAAGTTAAGAATCATCATAACAATAAGATCAAATTCCTACGATCTGATCAATGAGAATATCTGAGTTATGAGTTTGGCAAACACTTAAGACGTTGTGGAATTGTTTCACAGTTGAAGCCACCTGGAACACCACTGGGTTATGGTGTGTCCGGACGTCGTAATCGAACCTTATGAGATATGGTGTGATCTATGATGTCTCTTATCAATCTACCATTTTCATTTTGAGGTTATGCGTTAGAGACAACTGCATTCACTTTAGATAGGATACCATCTAAGTCCGTTGAGACGGCGTCGTTTGAACATTGGTTTGGCAAGAAACCAAAGTTGTCGTTTCTTAATGTTTGGGGCTGCGATGCTTAAGGCTTCAGCCGGAGAAGCTCGAACCCAAAGCGGACAAACACATCTTCATAGGATACCCAAAGGTGACAGTAGGGTATACCTTCTATCTCAGATCCGAGGGCATATTGTTTGTCGCTAAGAACGGGTCCTTTCTCGAGAAGGAGTTTCTCTCGAAAGAATTGAGTGGGAGGAAGATAGAACTTGATAAGGTTGTCGAACCTTTACTTCAACCAAAGAGTGATGCAACACAGAAAGATGTTTTCTGTGGCGCCTACGTCTGTTGAATAGGAAGTTAATGATAGTGATCATGAAGCTTCGGATCAAGTTGCTATCGAACCTCGTAGGTCGACAAGGACATGTACTACTCCTAAGTGGTACGGTTGTCCTGTCTTAGATATCATGTTGTTAGACAACAATGAACCTATGATCTATGGAGAAGCGATGGTGGGCCCGTATTCCGACAAATGGTTAGAAGCCATGAAATCCGAGATAGGATCCATATATCAGAACAAAGTATGGACTTTGGTGGACTTGGCCGTTGATCGGCAAGCCATTGAGATAAATGGATCTTTAAGAAGAAGACAGACGTGGGCGGTAATGTTACCGTCTATGAAGCTCGACTTGTGGGAAAGAGTCTTTTCACAAGTTCAAGGAGTTGACTACGATGAGAATTTCTAACCCGTAGCAATGCTTAAGTCCACCGGAATCATGATAGCATTAGTTGTATTTTTGATTATGAAATCTAACAAATGGATGTCAAAGCAAGTTTTCTTACCAGTTTTCGTAAGAAAAAGTTGTATGTGATACAATAAAAGGTTTTGTCGATCCTAAGTATGCTAAAAGGTATGCTGGCTCCAGCGATCCTTCTATGGACTAGAGCAAGCATCTCGGAATCGGAATATGTGCTTTGATGGAGTGTTCAAAGCTTTTAGGTTTATACGATGTTTGCTAGAAACTTGTATTTACAAGAAAGTGAGTGGGAGCACTACAACATTTCTGGTAAGTATATGTGGATGACATATTGTTGATCCAAAATGATGTAAAATTTCTGGAAAGCATAAACGGTTGTTTGAAGAGTGATTTTCAAAGGAAGACCTAGATAAAGCTGCTTACATATTGAGCATCAAGATCTATAGAGATAGATCAAGACGCCTGATGATACTTTCAAAGAACGCACACCTTGACATGTTTTTGAAGGAGTTCAAAATAGATCAGTCAAAGAAGGGGTTCTTACCTGAGTTGTAAGGTGTGAAGTTGAGTAAGACTCAAAGATTGACCACGGCAGAAGAAAGAGGAAGGACGAAGGTTGTCCCCTATGCTTTTGCCATAGGCTCTATATGGTATGCCATGCTGAGTACCGCACCTGATGTGTGCCTTGCCACATGTCTGGCAAGAGGGTACAAAGGTGATCTAGGAGTAGATCACCAGATAGCGGTCAAAATTATACTTAGAGGAATAAGGAAATGTTTCTCGGTTATGGAGGTGATAAAGAGTTCGACATAAAGAGTTACGTCGATGCAAGCTTAACACCTATCCGGATAGCTTTGAGTAGAGATACTGAATACGTATAATGGAGCAACAATTTGGAATAGCTCCAAGTGGAACGTGGTAGCAACATCTACGATATGACATAAAGTTTTGCGAAATACATAGGGATCTGAATATGGCAACACCCGATGACTACAACCTCTCTCACAAGCATAACATGATCAAACCCAGAACTCTTTGAGTGTTTATCACATAGTGATGTGAACTAGATCATTGAGTCTAGTAGACTCTTGGATGTTGGTCACATGGCGATGTGACCTGTAAGTGTTAATCACATGGCGATGTGAACTAGATTATCACTAGTAGAAAAAGGGTCAAACGTGAAGTACATTAGTGCCGGTTTGTATTTGAGCCGGCACTAATGTATACATTAGTGCCAGTTCCAACGGCTAGCCGGGCCGCTTTCATTAGTACCGGTTCGTGGCAAACCTTTAGCACCAGTTCGTGCCACGAACCGGTACTAATGAGAGTGGTGGCAGGATGTTGTCAGACTGGGGCCCCTCCAGCCCCCTTAGTACCGGTTCTTGGCACGAACCGGTACCAAAGGTCGTCCTACATAAACCCTTCGTCCACCCGAGAGCACGGGCTCGCTCTGTTCTTCCCCTTTCCCCTCTCCTCTCTCTGTTCTTCCCCTCTTCCTCTCGAGCTCATCACACATTTTGCCCAAAATTTGTCAAGATTTGAAGGCCCCCATCCATTCAAATGATCACAAAGGTTAGCAACTTTGTCCTTTCATCTCTCATTGCTAGATTAGCTCTTGCAATGCTTTATATAGTGATTAATTTGTGAGTTTAGTAATTTGGGAGGATATATATATATATATGTGCTAGTATTTGATTTATATGCAATTTGAGGTCAAAAATAACACTTAGTTTGCATATGTAGGTGTGGTTTACTTAGTGCCTTCTAAATCTCCGTCGTAACCACCATCGATCGCCCGCACCGTCCCGTCGCCGGCACCACCTTGTGGTGAGCCTCTTGTTCATGAAATTTTATAAAAAAATTGATGTTTGTGTGATTTGGATATATAGTTACTCGTATAATTATCTTACACATACGTTGTTTGTTATACATATAGTGCCATGGTTTTGATATCCGTCCCCATCGGCCCTCGTCCTTGTTATGATTTGGATGTGGTATATATATATTCTCTTTTAAAACTAGTTGCATTTCGTGTTTATGACAAATTATGCCCATCAAGTTGACATAGAAATTTTTTCTAGGAGGTATGTGAACCGGAAATTCCAACCTACCCTATTGACGAGAGGTTAAATTTAGTTGAAGGAGAAAATGAGTACTTGAAAGAAAAATTGAAAAGAATTGAGGGGGAGAAGATGGAATTGGAGTTGCATGTTGCCGATGTCGTCGATGATCACAAGATCAAGATGGAGAAAATGCGCTTGAAGATTAGAAAGATTAGAAAATATGCCATCGGTAGTGAGGCTTGTTATCATTATGCTGTTGGATCCATTGTTACCTTAGTTGCGATCTTGATCGCATTTGTTGTTGCATTTAAATGCTTTAGCTAGAGAGTTATTTGTTTGTTGCATTTAAGTGTTGTATGAACTTTATGTATGAACTTGTATTAATTTGGTCTATTCGGTGTTGTGTAATGAAGATGAGACGGCAATGGATGTACGATGACCGATGCTCTCCCCAGTCCATTGAGGGCGTGCATACTTTTCTGCTTGCGGCTGAGTCAAACAAGCGGGCGGATGGTTTTATGCCTTGTCCATGTGCTGGCTGTAAGAATGGTCACAATTACTCTACATCAAGAACCATTCACGTCCACCTGTTTAAGTCCGGTTTCATGCCCCATTATAATGTTTGGACCAAGCACGGAGAAAGAGGGGTTATGATGGAAGACAATGAAGAAGAAGAGGACAACGACAGCTATCCTGGCCATGGGTTCCCTGAATATGATGATACAACAATGGGGGAAGAAGCTGAGCCGGTAATGCAGGAAGAAGCTGAGCCGGCAATGGGGGAAGAAGCTGAAGAAGAGGCATCAGATGAGCCCATTGATGATCTACGTCGGGCCATTGCCGATGCAAAGAGAAACTGCGCAAGTGATTTGGAGAAGAAGAAGTTGCAGCGCATGTTAGAGGATCACAAAAAAATGTTGTACCCGAATTGTGTAGGTGACAAGAAAAGGCTGGGCACCACACTGGAATTGCTGCAATGGAAGGCAGAGAATGGTGTATCTGACAAGGGATTTGGAAAGTTGCTGGTAATGATAAACGATATGCTTCCAAAGGACAACGAATTGCCTGAGAGTACGTACGAAGCAAAGAAGGCTGTCTGCCCTCTAGGGTTAGAGGTGCAGAAGATACATGCATGCCCTAATGATTGCATCCTCTACCGCGGTGAGTACGAGGATTTGAACGCTTGCCCGGTATGTGGTGCATTGCGCTATAAGATCAGCCGCGATGACCCTGGTGATGTTGAGGGAGCGAGAGCGCCCCAGGAAGAAGATTCCTGCCAAGGTGATGTGGTATGCTCCTATAATACCACGGTTGAAACATTTGTTCCAAAACAAAGAGCATGCCAAGACGATGCGATGGCACAGAGAAGACCGTAAGAAAGACGGAAAGTTGAGAGTACCCGTTGACGGGTCGCAGTGGAGAAAAATCGAAAGAAAGTACGGGAAGGAGTTTGCAGATGACGCAAGGAGCGTATGGTTTGGTCTAAGCGCAGATGGCATTAATCCTTTTGGGGAGCAGAGCAGCAACCATAGCACCTGGCCTGTGACTCTATGTTTGTATAACCTTCCTCCTTGGTTGTGCATGAAGCGGAAGTTCATTATGATGCCAGTGCTCATCCCACTACTAGAAATACCACTACTAATGGCGCACCTAATATGGCCATTAATGGCGCATCACTGGTGCGCCATTGATAGCACGCCATTAGTAATTTTTACTAATGGCGCACCACCTGGTGCGCCATTAGTATCTGGTATACTAATGGCGCACCACCTGGTACGCCATTAGTATATGCGAGGGTGCGCCATTAGTATGCCTCCCAGGGGGCATGTATACCCAGGTGCTTTGGCATACTAATGGCGCACCACCTCTGGATGCGCCATTAGTAACCGCAGCATACTAATGACGCACTACCCGGTGATGCGCCATTAGTATGCACTGTCATACTAATGGCGCACTGTCATGTGATGCGCCATTAGTATGAATATTAGGTTTTTTTTATTTTTTTATTTTCTGTTTTTTGCACAGGTTACAAAATGTATAATTTGACAAAATATAGACAGCACACATCAACAATAGATTCATCAAATACAATAGAAGATTAGTCTTTGAATACAATTCATCATATTAGTCTCCGAATACAATTCATCATATTAGTCTCCGAATTGAAAAGACCGAACAAAGATAGAACATTATATTACAAGTCTCGAGACCGCGAGTAGCGAGTTTATCTTCGCATTACAAGTCGATATCGATCATCTAAACTACCATCACATAGAAGAGAGCTGCGGTCATCACGATGAGCATCATCACGATGAAACTCGTCTTCATCCGGTTCCTCCAACGCTCCCTCCCCTCTCCCGCTAGATAGCGGGCGTATCTAGATTCGGCCTCGGCCCTAGTGGTGTACCCTTTGTAACTGTTACCGCTGAATCGGTGAACCTGTCTCCGACACTCCTCCCAGTCATCGTAGACTCCGGGAACCTTACCCTTGTACACGACATACGTCGGCATCGCTATGCACTAGCCAAACGAAACGTTAGTACCAATTCACAGACAATACATAAGCAATATATAAGTATGCAACAGAACGATCGGAAGAGAAAAGCAAGACATTAATAGCATCGATTACATCTAAGTTGAACGACTCTCGAAACCAAAGAGACATACTACAAGTTCATTAAAGTTTAATTACAACATGAGCCAATCGATGTTTCAGAACTAGACAACTCGACTCAAGGGACCGGAGCGTGGATGAAGCCGCCGTCTATCGTGGGAGTCATGAAAGAACGGGCGTTGTCATCCTGCATTTGTAGCATTGTGTCGATGTCACTGTTGGACGGTTGATTTCTGAGGTAGAACTGCCCCGAGGTACGAAGGACATCTTGATGGATGATTTCCGCAAACTCCGACTGGATGCGAAAGAATTCTTGTCGGAGGTCCGCGTCCTGGATTGCCGACACGCTCGCGGCCCAATCTTGGAGTTTACTCGGTAGCAGAAGTTGATGATGGTCCCGTACGATCGCCCGCATGTGATGGATGGCGTAGTAGGCACCCTTCTGACCGCCAGGCGGCTGCTTGACGCAGCAGAACGTCGTATTGTGGGAGAACACGTGCTTGCCGTACTTACGAATAGGCCTGGTGAAGGTGCCTCCAGATTTGGCGTAGCCGGGGAGAACATCATCAAGAACCTTCTTGACATTTGTGTAGTCTACGTTCGACTGACGGTCCGGGTCGAAATACGTGGCCATGGAATATTTGGGGCTTAGGAGGATGAGCATGCAACGTGTGTCACTGCAGAAAACACGGAATGTTAAAAGAAAAACGATCGAAATGTAAGAATTCATATGTTACGGGCTGGTTGAGGGGAGGACTTACTCGGGAAAGTAAGGCACGAGGAAGTTATCCTTATCTTGGTTTGCCAGAATGACGCCTTCGAGGTAAGAACTCGCGACTTGCCGGTCCCCAGCGCTGCCCAAGATCTTGGCACGCATGTAGAAGCGGTCGACTATCACGATGTCCGGGGTCTTGTCACGAATGATCCGCATCTCCATACTCAGCGAAAATAGCCGAACGAAGGTGTAGTGCAGCGGATGAAGGTTAAACATAGCAAAGATGTCATCAAACTGCAGGACGATCGTACCCCCGATGTCGCCATCCACAAAGCCCTTGCCCTCTGGCACCTTGGCCACGAAAACCGGGTATGCCACATCCTTCTCTCTGAGACGCCGCTTCTCCAAAGAAAGAACACTGTCGTGCAGACTCCGCATAGCACCGGTTGCAGCATTGAGCATATTTGGTGGTAGCATCGCCCTACCCGCCACATGCACCCTCCTCGAGATATCCTTAGGTGAAGGTGGCCCGTCCTGAGCACGGTATCATACTCGGTGCCGGCTGGCTCGCACCCTTCTTAGTCTTTCTTTTGCGTGCCTTCTTCTTCTCCTGTAATGGGACCGAGTTTTGCTCACAGACCGCCTTCTTGAGTGTGTTGGGGCTGATAATATTTCGCACCTCGCCTATCTGAGGCTCGGTGAAGTCGGCAGCTGGAGGCGTCTCCTGAGAGCTGAACGCCAGACGGCGCCTGTTGCAACTTGGCTTCTCCGCGGTACGAGCTAGATCGCACACGTCTTTTGTTGGGTTTGGTTCTTGAGAAGGAGGCCCCATGAAGTCGCCATCGTACCCATGCTCGGCAAAGTACTGATCGACGTTGCCAAATGTATCATAGTCGTCGTCGTCGTCATTCTGATCCTGTGCCATATGCATGTTTGGATCCAGTGGCATAGGGATGTCCGGCACCGTTACGGCGGTCTTGCCATGGGGCCGACTTGGCGCCGGCACGACTGGCGGTGTTGTCTTTGGGGTGGTGTCCCCCGCCCCCAAACGAATCTGGCTCTTCGGCCAAAGCAGGGGCCAGCTCAGGCAGGCGCTGAGGGTCATCACGTCATCATCGTCGGCCCCGACGGGTCGATTCGGAGGTAACAAGTCGTCGCAGCCTGGCAGCACCCGAACCAGTTGAACCCTAAACAAGTTGGGTGGCATCTGGGTACCGTGGAACAAGGGGTTGCCCGGTTGAACGATTTTGCCCTTGGCGACATCGACCAACTCGTTGTTCACGAAGTGGAGGAGAGTGCACGGAACGTCGGCGGCGCCCTGCGAAAACATGTAGGGCGTCAGGGATGCCCAGTCAAAGGCAAGGAGATGAAGTCCTCGGCCGAGAGAGGCTTAATTAGTTACCGTGATGATGGCGTCGAGCTCGGCTAATGTAGAGGCACCGCCAACGGCGGGCGTGCAGTTGACGGAGGGGCCGCTTGCTGCAGAGGTGCCGGCCGGCGTACACCCGGGTGCATTAAGCTCCCGTGCCGGCGTCGGAGACACCAATGCCGCCTCCGCCGGAGGCACCAATGGCCCCGCCATCGCATTATGCGAGTTGCTGGCCGTGAAGCTAGGAATCGGGGGCGGCCCCTGTTGGCCGCCCGCAATCCACGCACTCAACCCCGAGATCAAGGTAGGCACAAGGGCGGTGATCGTCGCTCCGAGTCGTTGTTCCACTTGCTCTTGGACAATCTCCGGAATCCGCGCCACCTGTGCCTTGAGTTCTTGAACCTCTCGCGCCTGGCTTTCCGAGCTGGTCTTTTTCTCCTTCCGCACACCAGCGGTATAGTATGACCCCCATTTTGTCGACAAGCCTTTGCCGGCCACACGACCAGCTGACGTCGGCTTACTGAGCTTATCCTTGTTCTTCATTATATTCAACCCCCTATTTAGAGTGGTGTCCCAAGGGTTGCTCTGAGTCGACCCCGCGCTACTGCTTTCAGTCGCCTGCGGAAGGAATGTGAACCATTTAGAAATTCGGCTTCATTAATTAGAATGCAACCATATGGAGCTAATTACGCGGGGGTGTATTCCTTACCAGAACAAGCTCAAGCCGCCTGGTCTTCGGATCCGTGGTAAGCTCCTTTGTTTTCGGGTCCTTCTTGTACCGGGCCCTGACAAAGTTCCTGGTCTGCTTGTCACCGTATTTATCGAAGAGGGGCGGTAGGCCTTGCTCGGCACGGTCCGCCTCCTCCTTGTCCCATATAGGCTCCGCCACTCTGTAACCGCCGGGACCGAGTGTGTGTTCCCCTATGTTCAGCTCCCGCATTTGTTTCCCCCACTCACTTGATTGGGAGCTTGCGGTGCTCGAGCAATTGATCTTGAAGTCGTTGTAGTCATCTTCGGTGATCGAAGGATTTTTCTCCTTGATCTTCTCATAACTCTCACCTTTCTCGATCATTCTCTTCACATTGCTTTTCCAAGTAGACAGGGCCTTGCTCATCTTCGTGAGGGCAGCATTGTTCACTTTATTCCCTTTGAGGCTTGTGTTTTCGGATTCAGCGGGGAACTTGTATCGTTCGTGCAGCTTCGTGAAGAGGAGGTTGCGCAAATTCCCTCGGTCAGGATGCCTCAGGTTCTCGGTGTTGATCGAGACGGTGCTCCGGACAATGCACCCGAGCTGAAGCGAGTACCCCTTGACTATTCGTTCGGGCGCCGTTGGATTCCCGTTGGAGTCCACTTCAGTAACTTCCTCCTTGAGGGTGCGGAGCACGATCGGGCGCCGGTCCTTCCGTTGCCTCTTCGGCTGGCTGCTATCTGTGCGTGCGCCGCCATCATCAGTGGTGGCATCCTCGGCGGCACCATCAGTGGTGGCATCAGTGTGGTCATCCTCGGCGGCACCATCCGTGGTCTCAGGATCGGTGGGGAAGGCGGCGGCCTCATACAAGTGAGGTTGTTCCTCCATCTCCTGGGACAGCTCCCAGAATGCCTTGCCGCCCGAACCCCCGGCCTCATCGTTGTGGGCCATGTTTCTCTCTAAATAGAAACAAAGTTTGGTCAAAAAGTTGGTTATTGTCAAGGAACAAGATCATGGTCTCATCATTTAGGGTTTGTCGACACCGAGGCATCCTAAAATCTAAGCTTTTATCATTGAGGGTTTTTCGACGCCAAGGCACCCTAAAAGCCTAACTTTTCATCATTTCGGTTTTTATCGACACCGAGGCACCCTAAAAGCCATGCATTAGTCACAAGTACGCCGGGGCACTTGATCCTACTTAATTAACTACTAAGATACCCCGGCCCATGCATTAGTCACAAGTACCCCATATGTCCTATTTTTAGCAAAGTCATGCTAAAATTCACGGAAAATTTCAGCATGACCTTTGCTGAAAATAGGACATATGGAGTACCCAAATTTGCCGGAACGGAAGTTAATCGACATTCCGGCAAACTCAAGGGCCTCTCGGGGTACCTGCAAAATCATCACGACACGATGGTCGGAGACAAAACCCAGCAAACTAGCAAAATCATCACAAATTGTTTTCTGTTAAAGATGATCATCATCTTTACAAGTCTTTCTCAATGTGATCACAAGTAATTCAGAGGCATCACAAGTAATTCAGAGCATCACAAGGCATTAGTAGTTCAGTACATGAACAAGTTTTACAAAGCACATCAATATGTATTGTATTTCATTGTGGAGTTATATACAGTATGTTACAACAAAGAAACAGCTTAATCCATGCCTCAGCTTATCAACAGTCATTACTTGTCAAATACAGAAGCAGGAACAATTTACTTGTGAAATAGTTACAAATGATGACAGAATAAAGCAACACCCTACACTAGCCTAAAAACAAGTGAAGTTTCACCCATATAAGAACAAGTGAATTCTAGTCCCATTGACACTCCTGGTTTTCTACAAACACCAAGTACTAGGGCACACAAAAGTTCTGAAATTTGTGTGCCTAACTGAATTAACTGAATTTTCAGTAACCGAATAAACTGAATTTTCAAAACTGCAAGAAGCCAATTAAAAAAAATCCTTGCACTCTGTCAAATTAACTATTGTTTTTCACTTTGTGCCAGCACCATTAGATTAGTTGGTAAAGTACATCTTTCATCCTAGTACATTCCCTGCCTGTGCAGGCATTTGCAGGCAGCTGACAGTAGATTGGCTTTTAGGCCCTGACTAATTAACTACATTGCTCATCAGAGACCCTGCTGTTTACTGGGAGGTGGCAGTACTACTGTACTAGTGTGGTACTGGTTTATTATTTGGAACCTTCTGCTTATGAAGCTATCTCTGGTAAAGATTTGCAACTAGTAGTACATTTTTGGTGGGTGCAAAAGTCCAACAGCACTAGAACTGAGCTGATTGATCTATAAATGTGTAGGAGGAGCTAGATCATTTCCTTTACCAAATAAGCAATTGATCTAGCATCCACCTTTACCAAATGCAAGCAACTGATATGATACAGATACAGATAGATGCCGACAATTAGTTATTGTTATCATCTGAGATAATTTAATCAGAGCAGTGGCAGTGGATTTGTGCACAAGCTAGCTAAGACAGTAGCTTCCTTGCAACCCACAAAAGACAAAGGAAAAGAGGGTGAAAAGGGGGAGATGGTTAGCTTTGATGAGCAGGCAGCATCTTCCTAACCCCCTTCTTCTTGTCTCCTCTCACTATCTCTCACACATGTACACATGGCAAACCACAAAGGGTGTGTCAAGAAATTACTAAACTAATAATCCAACCACTAAAGCACTAGATCACTATGCGTATATAATCTTTTTATAACTTTGTATATATGTATGGCTCCAATGGGTGCCACTGCCATTAATTAACTAGTGTATGCCACAGCAGAGCACAGATCGCCATCTAGCTAGTAGCTTTCTAAGGCCCCCTCCTCCTACCGACTAATGGTTCTGGTTAGTAGTTGTACTCCACTATCACACATGATTTGCACCAGAAAAATCTTCACCACATGCATATATAATGTTGATCTCCTATATATGTTTTGCAAAAATTCTATATAATCCCACAAAAATATCGAAGACTAATGGCGAAGCTTCATAAAATTTGACTTAGGTCAAACTAATATGCAGAGTAAATAAAACAGAAAAAGTAGTTAAGTTTATTTTGACAATCACCCAATAACCCTGAAAGAACTAGCTCTACCCAACTTATATCCATCCAGAGGCCCAAAGAGAACTGACCCTTAATATATACTCCCTCCTTTAGTGATCTAAACATTCTCATATTTCTTGACGTGATCTAGCCCAAAGAGAACTGACCCTTAATTATATACTCCCCTTTAGTGATCTAAATACTCTTATATTTCTTTACGCGATCTAAACATTCTAATATTTCTTTATGCAGGGAGTACATGAACTAAAGCACTGTCATGTGTCATCCCATGGAAGAAACAGAGAATTGCAGAGCAAACTAATAATTCGTTTATTATTCATAAAGAACTGTACTGAATTACGTACACGAGCGAAAGCACTGTCATGTGTCAAAGATTAACCATGGTTAACATCCATGGAGCTGGTTGATGGCCAATTAACACGATGATTAGTACTAATGGCGAAGACTAACCATGGTTAACATCCATGGAGCTGGTTGATGGCTAATGAGTAATGAGAGGGGTTAGCTAGGCAGGCAGGCGGCAGACCTTGATGGCGCGGCACTCGTAGCAGCCGGAGAGGCCGCGGAGGGAGGACGGGTGCCCCGGCGACGGTGGTGTGGACGGGGCGGGGTCGAGGTGGGGCAGCGGCGTCGGGGCGGGGTCGAGGCAGCGTCGGGGCGGCGGGGCAGCATCGAGGCGGAGTCGGGGCGGCGGGGTCGCGTCGAGGCGGCGTCAGGGCGGCGGGGTCGCGTCGAGGCGGCGTCAGGGCGGTGTCCGGGCGGCGGGGTCGCGTCGAGGCGGCGGGGCAGCGTCGAGGTGGCGGGGACGGTGGCGTCGAGGGAGGCGGGGCGAGGGAGAGGGAAGGCGAGGAGACGGCGAGGGAGGGAGAGGGCGACGGCGAGGGCGAGGGCGAGGGCAGCGGCGGCGGCGGCGGTGGATCGAGAGGGAGAGAACTGGCGAGGGGGAGAGGGAAGGGGGATCGGGCGAAGGGGGGATCGGGCGAAGGGGGATCGGGCCACAATACTAATGGCGCACCTCACCGTGGTGCGCCATTAGCATGTCCATACTAATGGCGCACCTCACCGTGGTGCGCCATTAGTATTTTTTTTTATTTCAACTCGAGCCAAAAGGTTATGTACTACCAGAACCTATCCACGTCAAGCCCACTCTACTAGCTCGACTGGTCAGCAGCCAGTTCTCACACCAGGAGGTCCTGGGTTCGACTCCCAGGCTCCACAAATTTTTTTTTATCATTTAAAAAGTTGTTTGATACTTATTTATGTTTAAATATGTTCAAACTTGTTTAAATAATAATAGTAATATTTTTTTATAAGACACTAGCATTTAAAAAGCTGTTTGATACTTATTTGTGTTTAAATATGTTCAAACTTGTTTAAATAATAACAGTAATATTTTTTTATAAGACAGTAGCATTTAAAAAGCTGTTTGATACTAATTTTTTTATAAGACGGTGCGCGGGGTGCGGGGGGTCGGCGGCGGCGGTTGGGTAGGGGAATCGAGGGTGCGGGGGTCGGCGGCGGCGGCCGGTGGACTGGGGGGTGCTCGGCGGCGAGGGGGGCCGGATCTGGCGAGGTGGGATAGCGATCGAGATGGAGGGGGATCGAGATCGAGTGTCCATGAAATTTAAAAATATTCATGATAGTTCAAAAAGTACCCATGAAATACAATCGAGAAATGAAGGCTACGATTTAAATACAATCGATCTTAGCTAGCTATCTGTTCACAATCTTCTTGCCCTTCTTTTTCGCAAATGGAGTTCTTCTGTGGAACGGACGTCCTTTAGGTAGGGTGGTCCTGCTTCTTCTTGTGGTGTATGCTGCTACTTCATCATCGTCGTCATGTTCGATCCTCGGGTCGCCGTACTTGTCGAAGTCTTGCTCATTGGCTACTCCATCCATTCCGATGATCTTCCTTTTGCCTCTCCTCACGACAACACGACTGGGCTTTGGCGGGTCGGTAATGAAGAAGCATTGGTCCACTTGGGAAGCCAGTACCCATGGCTCATTTTTCGCGGTGACGTTTGCGCCCGCGGTCTTGGATTTGGCTTCAGGTATAACCATGGTGGTGAAATACCGGTCTTATTTTATGACGTTCTTGGCCCATCTGACACGGAACATCGGGACCTTCTCTCCAGCGTAGCTCAGCTCCCAGATCTCCTCGATCCTTCCGTAGTATCTGTCCTTGTCGTTACCGGTGTAGGATTCCATCGTTACCCCGGAGTTCTGATAACCATCGCTCTTCATGTCCTTGGCCTCGGTGTAGAATGTGTAGCCGTTGATATCGTACGCCTCATAGGTCATCAGGTTGTGCTCGGCGCCCTGTGACAAGGCGAATATGAGTTGTTCTTCCGCGGAAGAATCCTCATGTAAAGGGTACGACAGAAGCTTATGCTTGAACCAACGCATGAAACATGAGTTGTGCTCTTTGAGTGTATCTCCATCCGTCCTCTGTTGGCCTCGGTCATTGTACGTCTTTTTAATAAAGGTTTTGTGCTCTACCACCCAAGGATCGACCACGTCTATGTGTTGTAGCGCGACTAGGTTTGCTCTTTCAAAGTCGGCGAGTCGACCCTCGAAGTCGACATGCATTTCGCGGCGACCCTCACGGTGACCCCATCCAGCGAGCCTGCCGAGGTGCCTGTTGACGGGCAGACCAACGGGGTTCTCGATGCCTAGATAATTCGTGCAGTAGGAGATGCACTCTTCGGTCAGAAAGCCCCTGGCTATGCTTCCTTCTGGACGTGACATGTTGCGAACGTATCCTTTGATGACACCATTCATCCTTTCGAACGGCATCATGCTGTGCAGGAATGTCGGCCCGAGTTGGATGATATCCTCCACTATATGGACCAGCAGATGCACCATAACATCGAAGAATGCGGGCGGGAAGTACATCTCAAGCTCGCATAGTATCACCACGATCTCTTCCTGTAGCCTTCTGAGTTGCCTCACGCCAATCGACTTCCGAGAGATGACGTCGAAGAAGTTGCATAGGCCAAATAGCGTTTCAGGGACGTGCGCGTCCATGATCCCACGGATTGCAACTGGAAGTATCTGCGTCATTAGCACGTGACAGTCGTGAGACTTCATCCCGCTGAACTTCTGCTTCGCTGGGTCTAGGTATCTGCTTATCTTCCCCGCGTAACCGTAAGGAAGTTTTACTCCTAGGAGGCAGGTGAAAAACTGCTCGATCTCCTCCTGGCTTAGAGTGAAGCACGCGGGAGGGTAGTCATTTCCGGTCTTCTTGGCCTTTTTTCCTTTGCGACGACTTTCTGTGTCCTGCTTCGCCTCATCATCATCATCATCATCATCATCATCATCATCATTATCATCATCATCATCATCATCATATATAGCGTGAAGCTCCTGCCTGATGCCCATTGATTTCAGGTCTGCCCTTGCTTTCAGCCCATCTTTGGTCCTCTCTGGCATGTTGAGCAGGGTACCAAGCAGACTCTCGCACACGTTCTTCGTGATATGCATGACATCAAGGCTGTGAGGCACACGGTGGATCTTCCAGTACGGCAAGTCCCAGAAAACAGACCTCGTTTTCCATACCTTCAGCAGCGGCTCTGGCGCCTTTCGCTTCTTTCCCGGCTCTGGCGCCTTTTGCTTCTTTCCCGGCAGTGGGCAGTCTTTCCAATTTTTCAACAGCTTGTCTATTTCCTCGCCGCTCCTCGTACACGAGCGTTTTCGGGGTTCGGTTTCACCATCGAACAGATCCTTGCGTTTCCTCCACGGGTCATCGTCGCGAAGCCACCTTCGATGTCCCATGAACACGGTTTTTGAAGACCCAGGATCTCTATCTAGCTGGCGATACGTTGTGTCATCCATGCACCTTACGCATCCAGAAAATCCGTGGACTACCTGCCCCGTGACATATCCGTAACCGAGATAGTCGTGCACCGTCGTGAGCAGTGCGGCTCTCATAGGGAAATATACTTTCTCTGCGGCGTCCCACGTATTGGCTGGCATTTTCCACAACGTGTCAAGCTCCTCTTTCAGCAGCCCCAGATACAGATTGATGTCGTTCCCTGGTTGTTTCGGCCCTTCAATTAGCATACTCATGTGAATGTACTTCCTCTTCATGCACAACCAGGGGGGAAGGTTGTACATCCACACAAACACAGGCCAGGTGCTATGTGTGCTTCTCTGGCTGCCAAACGGATTGACTCCATCGGTGCTCGCGCCCAGCACGATGTTCCTTGGATCGTTCCCAAATTCCGAGTCTTCGAAGTTCAACGCTTGCCACTGGCTTGCATCCTTAGGGTGACTCAGCATCTTGTCTTTTTTATCTATCTCCGGATCATTTGCGTCATCTTCCCGCTTCTTCTCCTCCCTATCCGCGTGCCAACGCAGGAGCTTTGCTACCTTAGGGTCCGCGAAATAGCGCTGCAGACGAGGAGTGATCGGAAAGTACCACACCACTTTTCGAGGAGCTTTCTTCCTCTTCTTGTATCGAGTGACGCCGCACACCGGACATATGGTAGACTCCGCGTGCTCGTCCCGATAAATGATACAATTGTTCATGCACACATGGTATTTCACGTGCGGTAAATCCAGAGGACACACGATTTTCTTCGCCTCCTCCAAACTGGTCGGGCACTTGTTCCCCTTGGGAAGACGTTCGTGCCAGAATGACATGTTCTCGTCGAAGCATGCGTCGGTCATTTTGTGTTTTACCTTCATCTCCAAGGCCATGAGCGTTACTTTCAGGCGGGTATCCTCGGGCCTGCATCCTTCATACAATGGAGTAACCGCGTCTAACTCAAGTTGATCCATCTTGGCTTTCTCTCGGGCGGCAGCTCTTGCGTTATCCGTCTGCTTGAGAAGCAGCTCTTGAATATGAGGGTCCTGCACCCAGCCCATCGATGGTCCAGCGTCGTCTGCTCCGCCGGCATCATCATCTTCATGATCATGCCCGTCGCCTGCTCCGGCATCTTCCTCATCATCATGTCGTGCATCTTCTACATGATGACTGTGTACAGCATCACAGTCGTGATCATCTCCTGGGGATTCTTCGTCTTCTCGCCCGACCGAGCCGCGGTGGTTGTCTTGCTGCCCTTCCTCATTTCTGGCCCGGCCCGCATGGACGACTTTGTAGTCATCTTCATCACCTTGCCACCGATAGCCATCCATGAAACCACGCAACAGCAGGTGGTCCCGCACCTGCCCGGAATCCGGGTCCGCAATAAGGCTCTTCAGCTTGCATCTTCGACACGGACATCTTATCTCCGTCTCGTTCTTTTGAAGCATCTCGGCCTTCGCGGACCTCAAAAACCTATTCACGATGCCTTCGGTCATCGTGCGGACCATGGTCGCCTGCGGGGTAGAGCAAAACGGTATTTTAGAACCAAACAAAAATTTGGCATGACTTTCCCTAAAAATAGGACCAAAAAGAATGCTTAATGCCAAAATTCTCGCCGAAACGGAAATGAATCAACATTCCGGCAAAATATTGGCAACTATCGCATATCAAATACCGGTACACCTCCAAACACAAACACATATGCAACACCAAAAACATATGCAACACCACGAACATACATAGATCTAGCTAGGCCGTAAAAAGTGCATGTGCACATTGTTGTAAGGAGAACAACCTAAATATAGCTTCCCCCCTTACTTACCTAATAAAACAAGGTAATTTAACCACTTAATTTGAATGAATCTATGGTTGAAATGAGGTGAAAAAGAAGAGGCACCCGAGACAAGGAGGAGGTGGAGAGAATGAAGTGGGGAGAAAGTGAGTGTGTGGGTAGGAGAGGCTGTCCCAAATATCTTGTTGCTGCCCACCTACTAATGGCGCACCTCTTGCATGGTGCGCCATTAGTAGTTACAACTACTAATGGCGCACTTAAGCAGGATGCGCCATTAGTATGTTTGGATAGGCGCACTAGTTCAAAAAAAAATTCTATACTAATGGCGCACCCACTGCCTGGTGCTCCATTAGTAGTTACAACTACTAATGGCGCACTTGGGCAGGATGCGCCATTAGTATGTTTGGATAGGCGCACTAGTTCAAAAAAAAATCTATACTAATGGCGCACCTGCTGCCTGGTGCGCCATTAGTAGTTACAACTACTAATGGCGCACTTTGCCCGGATGCGCCATTAGTATGTTTGGACAGGCGCACTAGTTAAAAAAAATTTGATACTAATGGCGCACCCGTAGCATGGTGCGCCATTAGTAGTTTAAACTCTAATGGCGCATCAGATTGTGGTGCGCCATTAGTATATACTAATGGCGCACCATCTTTCTGGTGTGCCATTAGTGTCAATCCCATCTATACCCCTTTTCCTAGTAGTGTCCAAGGCCCTAAGCAACCCGGCAACGACATTGATATGTACCTAAGGCCATTAGTTGAAGAACTCTTACAACTGTGGAATGGAACAGGTGTACGTGCATGGGATGAGCACATGGGGGAAGAATTTAACCTAAAGGCGTTGCTGTTTGTGACCATCAATGATTGGCCTGCTCTCAGTAACTTTTCAGGACAGACAAACAAGGGATACCGCGCATGCACGCACTGTTTGGACGATACCGATAGTATATATTTGGCTAATTGTAAGAAGAATGTGTACCTGGGACATCGTCGATTTCTTCCGAGCAGGCATCCCGTAAGAAAGAAAGGCAAGCATTTCAAAGGTGAGGCAGATCACCGGACGAAGCCTCGCCACCGTACTGGTGCTGATGTACATGATATGGTCAAGGATTTGAAGGTGGTCTTTGGAAAGGGTCCTGGTGGACAACCTGTTCCGAATGACGCTGACGGACGCGCACCCATGTGGAAGAAGAAATCTATGTTTTGGGATCTGCCCTATTGGAAAGACCTAGAGGTCCGCTCCGCAATCAACGTGATGCACGTGACGAAGAATCTTTGTGTGACCCTGCTTGGCTTCTTGGGCGTGTATGGGAAGACAAAAGATACACCTAAGGCATGAGAGGACCAGCAACGTATGCACGGAAAAGATGGCATACATCAGGGTCATGCAAGCTTTGCTCTTACCAAAGAAGAGAAGGAAATCTTCTTTGAATGCCTGCTCAGTATTAAGGTACCATCTGGCTTCTCGTCGAATATAAAGGGAATAATAAACATGGCAGAGAAAAAGTTCCAGAACCTTAAGTCTCATGACTGCCACGTGATTATGACGCAACTGCTTCCGGTTGCATTGAGGGGGCTTCTACCGGAAAACATTCAATTAGCCATTATGAAGCTATGTGCATTTCTCAATGCAATCTTAATCGATCCAAAAATCATACCAAGGTTAGAGAATGATTTTGTGCAATGTCTTGTCAGTTTCGAGTTGGTGTTCCCACCATCCTTCTTCAACATCATGACACACGTCCTAGTTCACCCTATGCGAAGAGATTAACGTTTTGGGTCCTGTATTTCTACACAATATGTTCCCCTTTGAAAGGTTCATGGGAGTCTTAAAGAAATATGTTCACAACCGTGCTAGGACAGAAGGAAGCATCTCCAAGGGCCGTCAAAATGAGGAGGTCATTGAGTTTTGTATTGACTTTATTCCTGACCTTAAGCCGATTGTTGTTCCTGAATTGCGACATAAGGGCAGACTAGAAGGAAAAGGCACGCTAGGAGGGCATCAAATAATATGTATGGACGGACATTCTCTCACTGAAGCACACTACATAGTTCTACATAATTCCACCTTGGTGGCTCCGTATATGGAGGAACACAAGAATTTTCTACAGTCCAAACACCCGGAGAAGTCTGACGACTGGATTACACGCGAACAAACGAGGACTTTCCCCAGTTGGTTGCAGAAACGTGCCCTGAATGATGGCGATATTCAAAATTACCTGTACTCGCTGTCCCAGTTACCATCTTCGGATATAATGACTTTCAAAGGGTACCAGATAAATGGGAATACATTTTACACGATCGCCCAAGATAAGAAGAGCACCAACCAAAACAGTGGTGTCCGCTTTGATGCAACAACCAGCACGGGAAAGGAAACATATTATGGTTACATAGAGGACATATGGGAACTTAACTATGGATCAGGTGATTTGAAGGTCCCTTTGTTTCGGTGCAAATGGGTCAATATGACATGAGGCGGGGTAACGGAAGACCCGCAGTATGGAATGACAACAGTGGATCTCAACAATCTTGCGTATGCAGACGAACCATTCGTCCTAGCCAATGATGTGGCACAGGTTTTCTATGTGAAGGACATGTCTACCAAGCCAAGAAAAAGAAAAGATAAGGAAGCGAATGCATCGTACGATGAGCCAAAGCGGCACATAGTTCTTTCTGGGAAGAGAAACATCGTGGGAGTGGATGACAAGACAGACAAGTCAGAAGATTATGAAAAGCTTGATGAAATTGCTCCATTCACAGTGAATATTGACCCGAGCATCCCGTTAAATGATGAAGATTTTCCATGGTTATGGCATAAAGGGACACACGCGAAGAAAAAGTTTCACACCCAAAGATCTGGGATGTGATCGGCTTCACTATCATCACTTTCTTCTATGTTTCACACCCAGAAGGGAATCTCTGTAATAGTTAGGGTAGTTAATTATGTGTTTTGGCATTTGAAACGCGAAGAAATTTTCTGTGCAAACAAATTCTTTCATGCCTTTACTGATTTTTAAAGTTAAGATATTCACAAACTAGTGATTCACACTAATTTCAAATAATTCAAAATTTAAACTATTCAAATTTGAAAACTATGGGCACTAACAGAAAGTTTGTAATTTTTTGTACCTAACGCAAAAATATTCACAAAGAAACTCTAAATACACAAAAAAACAACTCAAAAATAAATAAAGCAAAAAAATAATAAAAAGCCCGCCTACTAGGCCAGAGCGGCCTACATACGACTAGAAACCCAGCCTGTTGTTGGGCCAGGATGCAGGCCCGCAAAGGCCCAGTAGGCCAACAGGGCAGCACAGAACATGTAGGCCCAGTAGGCCTGCTTTGGAGAGGAGCTCGAGAGAGCTACCGCACGGGGGTTTATAAACCAGTGCGGTCGCCCCTCGGCTAGCGAGGTGGGACTAAACTTGCGCACCGCACCTGCGCCAGCGCACCCCCTTTAGTACCGGTTCGTGGCACCAACCGGTACTAAAGGGGGGCCTTTAGTATCGGTTGGAGCCACCAACCGGTACTAAAGGGGGTGCGGTTCCCGCCGCTTGGCCTGGCCCAAAACAGACCTTTAGTAACCGGTTGGTGGCTCCAACCGGTACTAAAGGTCCATCCTATATATACAACACTTAAAAAATTCAGTTCTCCCTCTGTTTCTTCCCTCCTGTTTCCTCCCCTCGTGTCGCACGCCGCCCTGCCCCGATCGATGCCGTCCCGTCGCGTCGCCGCCCCGCCCCTGTCGCCGACCCGCCGTCCCCCTCGCCGCCCCCAGTCTCGCGCCGCCCCGGCCGTCCCTGTCCCGTCGTCCCGCGTCCGTTCGTCACGCCCCGCCCGCCCGTCGCCCCCGGCCGTCGCCGCCGCCGCCCGCGCCCCGCTGTCGACTCTCCCCCTAACCGCCTCTCCCTCGCCGCGGCGGTCCCATCGCCATCGTCGCCGCCCCTCCCGCGGTGAGCTAACACGACGCCATGTCACACACACACACACACAACACACACACACATACTACAACATTAACACATTATATATTAGTAATACTATTTTGTATGTTTATTAGTTTGATTTTTTAGATTATTATTTTTTCACTAGTATATATGTATGAATGCATGTTAGATGGATATAATTAGTGTTTAATTAGTATGGAAATTTTTTATATAATGTTGTTTTTCAGTTTTTTAATGGATGTATAAAAGTTGTGTTTTCTGTTTTTAGTGTTAGATGCTTAATTAGTATGAAATAGCATATAGAATTTTGACATATGCAATGATAGCATAATTAGTGTTATATAGAAATGTTAGAAATTTTAGTTATCAAAATCCAATCATTAAAAAAATGTTACTTTTTGCGGGCATATAGCTAGTATTTGTTCTCGACGATGCCCGACCCCCTCCTCGCCGTCGACCCGTCCGCGACGACGTCCGACTGACCCATGTCCGGGACTGGGCTCCGCCGGGCTGGCACTGGAGGTGCTGCCTGGAGGGGCGCGCCGCTTGATGAGGAACCCGGCCCCGGTCCGTCGTCGACCCTGATCTCGTTTGGTGGCGTTCGTGGGCCAGTTTCGGTGCGGAGGCAGCCGGCCCCGCCAGAGGTGGTGCGTCGCCGTGTGAGGGAGGAAGATGAGCACGTCCATCGCTACATGGCTGCTATGGACGACGTCAGGTTCTCCACTACTTGGCGGGTTCTTGGGCAGATGACCGGATATATGATCCTGTGATGGTTCCTTCTCTTTGGGTGTGCACCGCCCGCGCCCCAGGAACCGCGAGTGGCACCCTAGATTCTTCTGTAGTACTCGATCTTTATTAGGTACCTAGCCAGTGATGTATTCGATATATAATATTCGAGACGATGTATTCGAGATTATATATATTAAGACGATGATGTATTCGAGATTATATATTCGAGACGATGTATTCGAGATTCAGTTTTTCCTTATTGATTAATTGCATCCATGCATTGTAATTTGAATACTAAATTGTTTTATATTTCTTCTGTATTAATTAGTAAAGTAAAAGCTATGGCGGACAATATCGACAGAGAGAGAGAAGAGGAATTGTTCGACATCATACGCAGCCCTCATATGATCAGAATGAAGAAGATTATGACGGCTCCGAATTTCTAAACAACACCGGAGAGGGTGATATGATATTCGATCGCGACGACGAATTGATGAAGTCATGACCGGCGAGGTATATATATTTATATAAGCAGGCATCTGGTGATCATCACATGTTTTAAATGAGTTGAAGATATATTAACGAATCGATCTTTCTTCTTTCAGCCATCCGGATCGAGCAAATCTTCAGGCAACAGGACGAAACGAGGCCCGAACAAAAAGTTGAAGGAGGGCGTAAAGTATAATATCGAGGCAATCAAACCTAATGGCGAACCATTAGCGCCTAAGAAGATTGCGGACAAGTTCGTTCGTCAGTGCGGAGTTCAAGAATGGAGAGAGCCAGCAAAGCCACGTCCAGATCTTACTTTTGTCGACGACAGACAAAAAAGTCTGCTTTGGGATACTCTCATGGAACATTTCACCCTACCAGATCATTTCACAGAAGCAGATGTGCAGAAAGTCAAGGCCGCTGCTCTTAAGAAGATGGCAATTGCATTCAATACCCACAAGAAAACTGTATGGGCCACTACCTCGCTAATGAAAGGAAGACTCCAGATTTCAAGGGAACACTGGAGAAGCAAAGAGAGCACTGGGACGATTTCGTGACCTTCAAGGATTCAGAATATCTAAGGAACGGACGATAAAAAACAAGGCAAATGCCGCAAGAAAGACGCAGTTCCATAGGCTGGGTCCAGGTGGCTACGCGGTGGGATTGCCTAAGTGGGATAAGTCTGAGCAAGAGATGGAGGGTGCAGGGGTCACTCCGGTTACTAGGAACTGGCCCCCCAGGTGCAGAACTTGGTTCTATGCGCATGGGGGGGCGTTGGACCCGAAAGACAGGCGAAGTTTCGACGAAGGCAAGTCTAAAAGGAGCCGAACAAAAGATACTTGATGCAATAGAAGAAGCTCGAAGCGGGGGGTGTTCACGCCCAACAGAGAGAACGACGAGCTTACGCGCCCGTGGGAAATCCTGAACACCCGGGAAGAACACGAGGCAAGGGCGCTATTCCGTGGTATGAGGGGTTTTCGGACTGGAACGCCGACTACAGAACCCGTGCGAGAAGGAAGATTGCGGAGGAGAAGTAGAGGAAGATGGAGGAGGAGAAGAGGAAGCTGGACTATGAACGCCTTCAAGGCCTAGAATCAGCGCAGGCAGACTTGGTAGTCAAATTCCAGCGGCAGCAGGAGCAGATTGACTCACTTAGCCAGCAAAGGGGGTCTCAGCAGCTGCAGTAGCTAGCGGATGATCCAGCATTGGATACCACCGCCCCATCCATGCCGAGAAGCAGCGTGGGTTCCGCCCTGTTTGACGCAATGCTGGATAGATACCCCGTGGATGACATTGCGGAGAACAATAACTGCAAGCTACACTTCAAAATTAAGAACATATCCTTGAAGGTGGCGGACGGCGTTGCTTATACAAATTCCCCCGATGCAACCTTCCATTGCAACCTAATTCCAGCAGGCTATGGTCATGTCGTGGTTGATGAGGTGGTGGACCAATATTCGGGGATAGAGCTTGACATTCCTAGAGGTGACGAGGAGCACACACTCGGAGATGCCAAACATCGTATCATCTTATGGAGAAAGGATTGCATCATCTTTCGAAGGCCACCGACACCGCGTCACCCGACTCCTCGTCGAAGTCTGCCACCGAGTCAGCAGACCCCCGCTCCTCCAAGTCCACCAACGCGTGAGGCCACTCCTCCTAATCCAAGTCCGGCAAAGTGTCAGGCCACTCCTCCTCCAAGTCCTACACAGCGTCAGACGTCCACTCCTCCTCCAAGTCCGGCACAACCTCAGGCCACTCCTCCTCCAAGTCCGGCACAGCTTCAGGCCACTCCTCCTCGTCCAACTCGGCCCCGTCAGCCGTCTCCGCCGCCTCAGCAATCGCAGAAGAGACACCCCGCAGCTATGGTGCCTAGCGGTACGAGTCGAGCTCATAGTATAGGAAGTATGGGCGGAGGCAAGCGATATAAATATGGTCCAAACCTAACTACTCCTCTTCCTGAGAGGGCTTACGAAAGGACCGAGGAGCAAACCAATGCCATAGTGCAGGCAGAAGTCGACGCCCATTTTGGACCGAAACCGCCACCGCCGCCAAGGGAGAAAGTGCCTATGGAAGTAGTTGACCACTTCATTCGTATGGCTCAACCACTAGCTCCTAAGCCTGTTGACAGGGACTATGAGCGCCACATCAGGAAGTTACATCGACAATGTCTACAGAAGGAGGCAAGCTCGAGCTCGAGCAAACAACAAGCAGCTGTCAAAAAATGCGGGAAAACCGTTGCCCAGCTGGGATAACAGGTGGCGCAATCGATCGCCCCGTTTGTTGTGCCGCCAACAACACGTGACAGTATGCGCGCCCAATATTATTGTGGGAAAACAGTTTATGTTCTCGAGGTGGGCGATGTGGTAATAACCCAGGAGCATATAATGCAGGCTGAAACTCTCAACATCACTGTTGGACAACTCCTCAAGATCGAGGACATGCATGTGCTTACAGAGGAGGAAATAAAACGGAAATATGCCCGGGGCCAACCTTTGGTCAAGCCAGAAGAGGTCAAGAAGCTCCCAACGAGAATGTACGAATTGCATCAATGGTACATGGACATTACCAAGAGATCCGATCGAGAGTCCCTCATGGTGCATGTCAAGAAGGATCATTACTACCATCAGAAACCTGTGACCGTTGAGTATTCTGAACTGTTTCAGTTATACAATCAAGACGCACTCGACAAATCTATCGTCAGTTGCTATTGTCTGTAAGTGATTTGTTTCTGTAATTTAAGTCTCAAGCTAGCTGTAGTGATCCTTTTGATCAATCATTACCTGTAATTATCCTCACTATATTCTTTTCTGTGGTATTATGCAGGATGAAGATGTATGAAATGAGAAAAGGTGGACGCTATGGCATTGGGTTCATTGACCCAAACACCGTTAATGAATACACATGGAAAATAAACAAGAATCATGAAAAGCAGGTAGAGGACAGCATGCTAGAGTTCTTGAAGTGCCTCAAATACAATGAAGATATACTACTTCCTTACAACTTCCAGTGAGTCACACTTTCTTGTACTACAAATTCTCTGTTTTTGCCTACTAGCTAGCTACATGTTTTTGCTTACATATGCCCGCTTAATTAAGACATGCAAACATGTGTGCATGCAGATTTCACTGGATCTTGTGTATCATTAAAGTTGACGCCGGAACAGTTGAAATACTGGACTCACTACTCAAAGCAAATAGTGACTATAACATCTTGTTTGAGATAGTCAACAGGTAATTTCAATCATTATTAACTATATATCTCGGCCTATTTAGTTCGTCATTTCATGATATGAACTATTTAATAACCCCTTTATTCATTTTCTTTGTCGGCGGGCAGGGCTTGGGCAAGGTTCATCAGCGTCACGGAAGGCAAATGGAAACGACAGCTGAAATGGTTTCGACCCAAGGTATGTAATTAAGTAGTACTAGTAATTATCATGCTTGATTAATTATTATCTGATCAAATTAAATTCCATTCTCATAATAAAGGCCCTGAAGCAGGCGCAGGGGACTGATCTGTGTGCATTCTGCGTTTGCGAGAACATTCGCATGATGGCGTCCGAAAGGAGCAGATCTCAAAGACAGGAATGGGTACGCTTGTCAGAACACTATTCACAATTTTTACACCATTATCGATATCTAGTCACACAACTAATACACATGCATATTGATCTCCTTCTTAACAGTTCAAAGAGGTGCGGGACAAGCTCCTAGAAACGGAGCGCGTAGAAGCACTTCAAGAGGAAATAGCGGGATTTTTGCACGACCAGGTCATAAATCCGAAGGGAGAATACTATTACCCGCTATCGCCCCCATCGGCCAGGTCATGAACCACTTCCAATTGTCATCGTGCTCCGAAGGCACCAATTAGGTTAATGCCACTGGCTTCGAAGGCAACATGCATATGTAGGAGAAATTGTATATAGCTATACATGTGTGTATGTGTGAATTAATATGGTGGTTTGTGAGACATTGATGATATATATCATTGGTTCTACTAGAAATTCTATTTATATATATATATGCATAACGTGTACAATGTGTAGTATCGTAAAATACCAGCAAATGAAAAAGAATTAAAATGGAAAACACAAAATTAAATGAAAAAGAAATCATAAAACCAAAAAAACCCCAAACATTTTAGTAAAGGTTCACTACAGGTATCTCCGAAAGTGTCTGTTGGGTTGGCACGAATCGAGACTGGGATTTGTCACTCTGTGTAAACGGAGAGGTATCTCTGGGCCCACTCGGTAGGACATCATCATAATGTGCACAATGTGACCACGGAGTTGATCATAGGATGATGTGTTATGGAACGAGTAAAGAGACTTGCAGGTAACGAGATTGAACAAGGCATCCGGATACCGACGATCGAATCTCGGGCAAGTATTGTACCGCTAGACAAAGGGAATTGTATACGGGATTGATAAAGTCCTTGACATCGTGGTTCATCCGATGAGATCATCGTGGAGCATGTGGGAGCCAACATGGGTATCCAGATCCCGCTGTTGGTTATTGACCGGAGAGTTGTCTCGGTCATGTCTGCATGGTTCCCGAACCCGTAGGGTCTACACACTTAAGGTTCGATGACGCTAGGGTTATAGGGAAAGTATGTACGCGGTTACCGAATGTTGTTAGGAGTCCCGGATGAGATCCCGAACGTCACGAGGAGTTCCGGAATGGTCCGGAGGTAAAGATTAACATATAGGAAGTATGGTTTTGGCCACCGGAAGTGTTCCGGGCATCACCGGTAGTGTATCGGGACCACCGGAGGTGTCCGGGGGTCCACCAGGTGGGGCCACCAGCCCCGGAGGCTTACATGGGCCAATAGTGGGAAGGGACCAGCCCCTAGGTGGGCTGGGGCGCCTCCCACCAAGGCCCAAGGCGTCCTCAAGGGGAGAGGGGGCAAACCCTAGGCGCATATGGGCCCTAAGGCCCACCCTAGGTGCGCCCCCCTCTCTCTCCCCCTTGGCCGCCTCCCAGATGGGATCTGGGGGCTGCCGCCACCCCTAGGGAGGGAACCCTAGGTGGGGGCGCAGCCCCTTCCCCCCCTGTATATACTTGAGCAAAGGGGGCAGCCCAACACGCGATTCACTCTCCCTGTTGGCGCAGCCCTACCTCTCTTCCTCCTCATCTCTCGTAGTGCTTGGCGAAGCCCTGCTGGAGTCCCGCACTCCTCCACCACCACCACGCTGTCGTGCTGCTGCTGGATGGAGTCTTCCCCAACCTCTCCTTCTTCCCTTGCTGGATCAAGGCGTAGGAGACGTCACCGGGCTATACGTGTGTTGAACGCGGAGGTGCCGTCCGTTCGGCACTAGGATCATCGGTGATTTGGATCACGACGAGTACGACTCCATCCAACCCGTTCACTTGAACGCTTCCGCTTAGCTACAAGGGTATGTAGATGCACTCTCCTTCCCTCGTTGCTAGATTACTCCATAGATTGATCTTGGTGATGCATAGAAATTTTTGAATTTCTGCTATGTTCCCCAACAGTGAGTTGTGGGCGATATAAGTCATACTGCTTACCAGCATGTCATACTTTGGTTCGGCGGTATTGTTGGATGAAGCGGCCCGGACCGACATTACGCGTACGCTTACGTGAGACTGGTTCTACTGACGTGCTTTGCACACAGGTGGCTGGCCGGTGTCAGTTTCTCCAACTTTAGTTGAACCGAGTGTGGCTACGCCCGGTCCTTGCGAAGGTTAAAACAGCACCAACTTGACAAACTATCGTTGTGGTTTTTGATGCGTAGGTAAGAACGATTCTTGCTAAGCCCAGTAGCAGCCACGTAAAACTTGCAACAACAAAGTAGAGGACGTCTAACTTGTTTTTGCAGGGCATGTTGTGATGCAAGGCATGTTTTGTTGAAGTTATCAGCAACTGGCAGAAGCCTTATGGTTGTCCCTTTATTGCATAAGATGCAAGCGCCAAATAATTGCTTTACTTTATCGCTATGCGATAGCAATAGTTGCAAGAGCAGTAGTTGGTGAGACGACCATATGACAACACATTGATATAGATCAAGATGATGGAGATCATGGTGTCATGCCGGTGACGATGGAAATCATGACGATACTTTGGAGATAGAGATCAAAGGCACAAGATGATGATGGCCATGTCATGTCACATATTTTGATTGCATATGATGTTTATCTTTTATACATCTTATTTTTCTTAGTTTGACGGTAGCATTTTAAGATGATCTCTCACTAATTATCCAGAAGTGTTCTCCCTGAGTATGCACCATTGCGAAAGTTCTTCGTGCTGAGACACCACGTGATGATCAGGTGTGATAGGCTCTACGTTCAAATACAACGGGTGCAAAACAGTTGCACACGCGGAATACTCAGGTTATACTTGACGAGCCAAGCATATACATACATGGCCTCGGAACACGGAAACCGAAAGGTCGAGTGTGAATCATATAGTAGATATGATCAACATAGTGATGTTCACCAATGAAACTACTCCATCTCACGTGATGATCAGACATGGTTTAGTTGATTTGGATCACATGATCACTTGGATGACTAGAGAGATGTCTGTCTAAGTGGGAGTTCTTATGTAATATGATTAATTGAACTTTAATTTATCATGAACTTAGTCCTGATAGTATTTTTCAAATTATGTTGTAGATCAATAGCTCGCATTGTTGCTTTCATATGTTTATTTTGATATGTTCCTAGAGAAAATTGTGTTGAAAGATGTTAGTAGCAATGATGCGGATTGGATCCGTGATCTGAGGATTGTCCTCATTGCTGCACAGAAGAATTATGTCCTTGATGCACCGCTAGGTGATCGACCTATTGCAGGAGCAAAAGCAGACGCTATGAACGTTTGGCTAGCTCAATATGATGACTACTTGATAGTTTAGTGCACCATGCTTGACGGCTTAGAATCGGGACTTCAAAGACGTTTTGAACGTCATGGACCATATGATATGTTCCAGGAGTTGAAGTTAATATTTCAAGCAAATACCCGAGTTGAGAGATATGAAGTCTCCAACAAAGTTCTATAGCTAAAAGATGGAGGAGAATCGATCAACTAGTGAGCATGTGCTCAGATTGTCTGGGTACTACAATCACTTGAATCAAGTGGGAGTTAATCTTCCAGATAAAATAGTGATTAACAGAATTCTCTAGTCACCATCACCAAGTTAGTAGAACTTCTGATGAACTATGATATGCAAGGGATAATGGAAATGATTCCCAAGCTCTTCGTAATGCTGAAATTGATGAAGGTAGAAATCGAGAAAAACATCAAGTGTTGATGGTAGACAAGACCACTAGTTTCAAGAAAAGGGCAAAGGAAAAAAGGGGAACTTCAAGAAGAACAGCAAGCAAGTTGCTGCTCAAGTGAAGAAGCCCAAGTCTGGTCCTAAGCCTGAGACTAAGTGCTTCTACTACAAAGGGACTGGTCACTAGAAGCGGAACTACCCCAAGTGATTGGCGGATAAGAAGGATGGCAAAGTGAACATAAGTATATTTGATATACATGTTATTGATGTGTACTTTACTAGTGTTTATAGCAACCCCTCAGTATTTGGTACTAGTTCAGTTGCTAAGATTAGTAACTCGAAACGGGAGTTGTGGAATAAACAGAGACTAGTTAAGGGTGAAGTGACGATGTGTGTTGGAAGTGGTTCCAAGATTGATATGATCATCATCGCACACTCCCTATACTTTTGGGATTAGTGTTGAACCTAAATAAGTGTTATTTGGTGTTTGCATTGAGCATGAATATGATTTTATCATGTTTATTGCAATACGGTTATTCATTTAAGTAAGAGAATAAATTGTTGTTCTGTTTACATGAATAAAACCTTATATGGTCACACACCCAATGAAAATGGTTCGTTGGATCTCGATCGTAGTGATACACATATTCATAATATTGAAACCAAAAGATGCAAAGTTAATAATGATAGTGCAACTTACTTGTGGCTCTGCCGTTTAGGTCATATTGGTGTAAAGCGCATGAAGAAACTCCATGCTGATGGGCTTTTGGAATCACTTGATTATGAATTAGTTGATGCTTGCGAACCATGCCTCATTGTCAAGATGACTAAGACTCCGTTCTCCGGAACAATGGAGCGAGCAACATATTTGTTGGAAATCATACATACTGATGTATGTGGTCCGATGAATATTGAGGCTCGCGGCAGGTATCATTATTTTCTGTTCTTCACAGATGATTTGAACAAATATGAGTATATCTACTTGATGAAACACAAGTCTGAAACATTTGAAAAGTTCAAAGAATTTCAGAGTGAAGTGGAGAATCATCGTAACAAAAATAAAACTTTCTACGATATGATCGCAGAAGTAAAATATTTGAGTTACGAGTTTGGCCTTCAGTTAAAAACAATGTGAAATAGTTTCACTACTCACGCCACCTGGAACACCACAATGTAACGGTGTGTCCGAACATCGTAACCGTACTTTATTGGATATAGTGCAATCTATGATGTTTCTTACCGATTTACCACTATATTTTTGGGGTTATGCATTAGAGATAGCTACATTCACATTAAATAGGGCACCATCTAAATCCGTTGAGACGACACCGTATGAACTATGGTTTGGCAAGAAACCTAAGCTGTCGTTTCTTAAAGTTTGAGGTTGCAATGCTTATGTGAAAAAGTTTCAACCTGATAAGCTCAAACCCAAATCGGAGAAGTGCATCTTCATAGGATACCCAAAAGAAAATGTTGAGTACACCTTCTATCACAGATCCGAAGGCAAGATATTCGTTGCTGAGAATGGATCCTTTCTAGAGAAGAAGTTTCTCTCGAAAGAAGTGAGTAGGAGGAAAGTAGAACTTGATGAGGTAACTGTACCTGCTCCCTTATTGGAAAGTAGTTCATCACAGAAATCTGTTCCTGTGACTACTACACCAATTAGTGAGGAAGCTAATGATGATGATCATGTAACTTCAGATCAAGTTACTACCGAACCTCGTAGGTAAACCAGAGTGAGAGCCGCACCAGAGTGGTACGGTAATCCAGTTCTGGGGGTCATGTTACTTGACCATGACGAGACCTACGAACTATGAGGAAGCGATGATGAGCCCAGATTCCGCAAAATGGCTTGAGACCATGAAATCTGAGAAAGGATCCATGTATGAGAACAAAGTATGGACTTTGATTGACTTGCCCAATGATCAGCGAGCCATTGAGATTAAATGGATCTTCAAGAGGAAGACGGACGCTTATAGTAGTGTTACTATCTACAAAGCTAGAATTGTCGCAAAAGGTTTTCGACAAATTCATGGTGTTGACTACGATGAGAGTTTGTCACTCGTATCTATGCTTAAGTCTGTCCGAATCATGTTAGCAATTGCCGCATTTTATGAAATCTGGCAAATGGATAAACAAAATTGCATTCCTTAATGAATTTATTAAAGAAGAGTTGTATATGATGCAACCCGAAGGTTTTGTCAAATCTAAAAGGTGCTAACAAAATATGCAAGCTCCAGGATCCATCTATGGACTGGTGCAAGCATCTCAGAGTTGGAATATACGCTTTGATAAGTTGATCAAAGCATATAATTTTATACAGACTTGTGGTGAAGCCTGTATTTACAAGAAAGTGAGTGGGAGCACTACATCATTTCTGATAAGTATATGTGAAAGACATATTGTTGATCGGAGATAATGTAGAATTATTCTACAAAGCATAAAGGAATGTTTGAAAGGAGTTTTTCAAAGAAAGACCTCGGTGAAGCTGCTTACCTATTGAGCATCAAGATCTATAGAGATAAATCAAGACGCTTGATAAGTTTTTCAATGAGTACATACCTTGACAAGATTTTGAAGTTGTTCAAAATGGAACAGTCAAAGAAGGAGTTCTTTCCTGTGTTACAAAGGTGTGAAGTTGAGTAAGACTCAAAACCCAACCACGGCAGAAGATAGAGAGAGAATGAAAGTCATTCCCTATGCCTCAGCCATAGGTTCTATAAAGTATGCCATGCTGTGTACCAGACCTATTGTATACCCTGCCCTGAGTTTGGCAAGGGAGTACAATAGTGATCTAGGAGTACATCACTGGACAGCGGTCAAAATTATCCTTAGTGGAATATTTCTCGATTATGGAGGTGAAAAAAGGTACGTCGTAAAAAGTTACGTCGATGCAAGTTTTGACACAGATCTGGATGACTCTAAGTCTCGATCTAGATACATGTTGAAAGTGGGAGAAATTAGCTAGAGTAGCTCCGTGTAGAGCATTGTAGACATAGAATTCGCAAAATACATATGGATCTGTATGTGACAGACCCGTTGACTAAAATTATCTCACAAGCAAAACATGATCACACCTCAGTATTCTTTGGGTGTTAATCACACAGCGATGTGAACTAGATTATTGACTCTAGTAAACCTTTTGGGTGTTGATCACATGTCGATGTGAACTATGGGTGTTAATCACATGGTGATGTGAACTATTGATGTTAAATCACATGGCGATGTGAACTACATTATTGACTCTACCGCAAGTGGGAGACAGAAGGAAATATGTCCTAGAGGCAATAATAAAGTTATTATTTATTTCCTTATATCATGATAAATGTTTATTATTCATGCTAGAATTGTATTAACCGGAAACATCATACATGTGTGAATACATAGAAAACAGAGTGTCACTAGTATGCCTCTACTTGACTACACTAGTAGAAAAAGGGTCAAACGTGAAGCACATTAGTGCCGTTTTGAATTTGAGCCGGCACTAATGGTACCATTAGTGCCGGTTCGAATGGCTATGCATTAATGCCGGTTCGTGTTGAACCTTTAGTACCGGGGTGATGGCAGGCAGGCGTCAGGCCGGGGCCCCACGATCACCTTTAGTACTGGTTCGTGTCACAAACCGGTACTAAAGGGCTAACCTTTAGTACCGGTTTGTGCCACGAACCGGTACTAAAGGGGTCTGACCTATAGTACCGGTTTGTGAAACAAACTGGCACTATAGGGCAATTTTCAAACTCTACCCCCCCCCCCCCGCGTGTGTCGCCATTTCAGTTCTGAAAAAATCAAAAGAAAATGATAAAAACTTCAAAAAATAAAATACTTCGAGAGGTAGTTATATTACTACATCTACTAGTTAGGAAAATTTGAAAACTTAAATTTCGACATGTTTTGCAAAAAGTGTAGGGAAAATGTAAAACTGCTATAACTTTTGCATACGATGTCGGAAAAAAACATATAATATATCAACAAATTCATCACAAAAATCCGCATCCGATGGAGACTGCCTACGGCCTGTTTGCAATTTTTTAGAATCCTCAAATTCCAAAAGGAAAAAAAGATATGGTCAAATTTAAGTTTTTTTAAATTTTTTTTGTTAAATCTGGTCAAACTACTTATTCAAGAAGTATTAATGTTACTACATAATTATTCAAGAATATTAGTGTTACTAAATAATTATTTCAATTTTTTGAATTTTGGTCAAATCTGGTCAAACTATGGTCAAACTATGGTCAAACTGTGGTCAAACTTATTCAAGAAATATTAGTGTTACTAAATAATTACTGTTTTTTAGAATAATAGTTTCAAACTCAAACAGTGAAATGTGTGACTTCATGCTCAAGCTAAACTCCTGAGGGTTAATAGGATTGGCATCTTACTATTGTCAGGAAAACAACAAGTGCAGCCTTGGAAACGAAGGAGAATAGAACCCAAAAGTTAAGCATGCCCGGGCTGGAATAGTGAGAGGGATGGGTGACCGGTCGGGAAGTTAGATGATTTGGAATGAGTGATCCACACTTGAGCAGTTAAGAGAGGTGATTAGAGACTAAATCACCAAATAATTCAGAAAAATCAAAAATTGAAAAAAATCAAAAAAAAATTCCTAAATTTTCAAAAAAAAAGTTCAAAAAAAAACCTTTAGTACCGATTGGTAACACCAACCGGTACTAAAGGTCCCACATACCGGTTAGTGGCACTTTAGCGCCGGTTCGTGCCGAACCGGTACTAAAGGGGGGGGGCTTTAGTGCCCACCAATTAGTGCCGGTTATGGAACCGGCACTAAAGGCCCTTACGAACCAGTTTTAAAGCTCCGTTTTCTACTAGTGCTAGCTCGTTAATCGAAGATGATTATGTTTCCTAACCATGAATAAAAGAGTTGTTATTTGATTAACGGGATCACATCATTAGAAGAATGATGTGATTGACATGACCCATTCCATTAGCTTAGCACCCGATCGTTTATTATGTTGCTATTGCTTTCTTCATGACTTATACATGTTCCTATGATTATGAGATTATGCAACTCCTGTTTGCCGGAGGAACACTTTGTGTGCTACCAAACGTCACAACATAACTGGGTGATTATAAAGGAGCTCTACAGGTGTCTCCAAAGGTAAATGTTGGGTTGGCATATTTCGAGATTAGGATTTGTCACTCCGATTATCAGAGAGGTATCTCTGGGCCCTCTCGGTAATGCACATCACATAAGCCTTGCAAGCATTGCAACTAATAAGTTAGTTGCGAGATGATGTATTACGAAACGAGTAAAGAGACTTGCCGGTAACGAGATTGAACTAGGTATTGAGATACCGACGATTGAATCTCGGGCAAGTAACAAACCGATGACAAAGGGAACAACGTATGTTGTTATGCGGTCTGACCGATAAAGATCTTCGTAGAATATGTGGGAGCCAATATGAGAATCCAGGTTCCGCTATTGGTTATTGACCGGAGACGTGTCTCGGTCATGTCTACATTGTTCTCGAACCCGTAGGGTCCGCACGCTTAAGGTTTCGATGACAGTTATATTATGAGTTTATGAGTTTTGATGTACCAAAGTTAGTTCGGAGTCCCGGATGTGATCACGGACATGACGAGGAGTCTCGAAATGGTCGAGACATAAAGATTGATATATTGGACGGCTATATTGGGACACCAGAACTGTTCCGGGTGATTTCGGAGAAAACCGGAGTGCCCGAGGGTTACCGGAACCCCCCCGGGAGAAGTAATGGGTCTTATGGGCCCAAGTGGAGAGAGAGAGAGGGGCGGTCAGGGTGGGCCGCGCGCCCCCTCCCCCTCTGGTCCGAATTGGACTAGGAGAGGGGGGGGCGGCGCCCCCCTTTCCTTCTCCCTCTCCCCCTTCCTTCCCCCCTCCTAGTAGGAGTAGGAAAGAGGGGAGTCCTACTCCTACTAGGAGGAGGACTCCTCCTCCTTGGCGCTCCCTAGGGCCGGCCGGCCTCCTCCCCTTGCTCCTTTATATACGGGGGCAGGGGGCACCCCTAGACACAACAATTGATCCTTGAGATCTCTAAGCCGTGTGCAGTGCCCCCCTCCACCATAATCCTTGATAATATTGTAGCGATGCTTAGGCGAAGCCCTGCGAAGGTAGAACATCAAGATCGTCACCACGTTGTTGTGCTGACGGAACTCTTCCCCGACACTTTGCTGGATCGGAGTCCGGGGATCTTCATCGAGCTGAACGTGTGCTAGAACTCGGAGATGCTGTAGTTTCGGTGCTTGATCGGTCGGGCCGTGAAGACGTACGACTACATCAACCGCGTTGTCATAACGCTTCCGCTGTCGATCTACGAGTGTACGTAGACAACACTCTCCCCTCTCGTTGCTATGCATCACCATGATTTTGCGTGTGCGTAGGAATTTTTTTGAAATTACTACGTTCCCCAACAAAAAGGCCCTTTGTTTGTCTTCATTGTGGAGCACAAAGCAATAGTATGAAGGTAGACTTATCAAGTTGAGTCATGGTGATTTGAATATGAGTCACATGGATTGTGTTATATTATTAAGTACTCTCTCCGTTCCGAATTACTCGTCATAGAAATCAATGTATCTAGATGTATTTTAGTTGTAGATACATCCACTTCTGCGACAAATAATTTGGAACGGAGGGAGTAGAAGATGATATTTCTAGAAACACACTCATAAGCCGCATGTGCAATGTTGTGGATTACAATGTTTTTAAGCCGTGGCAACGCACGGGCATACAACTAGTTAGGAGTAGAGATAAAAAAAGGCATGGTTGCAACGTATTGGAGTAATTACTAGCAAAAATGCCCGTGCGTTGCAACGGGAGAAAATTTAACTTCCCTAACATAGACTAAGATATAAACCATTATTTAATTTATGATCCACGACAATTATTCCCAAGATGAAAAAGAATTATGATTTCAACCAATGTCGTCTTTTGCAAAATGATCACAGTTTAGTTTGAGGCTTCATAGTTTCATTCTCACCTCCATGCACAATCAAATGAGAAGAAAGAAAAAAAATGTTTCGGAATAGGCCCATCTTGGCCGACATAGGGGTGAAATAGAAACCTATTATTTTTCGCTGCTCCATAATAGAATCGAAGAAAGAAAAAGTGTGGAGCAGCCTAGCTCGGCCCACGCGTCGGAGAAACATAAAAGGTGTGTAGTACATTGGTAGGTAGATGACGGCCGAAACAATAATTGTCCGGAAGAATCCTTCCTTCCTTTAATATTTATATAACTAGCAAAAGAGCATGTGCGTTGCAACGGGAGAGAAAACATAACAAACGCTCTTAACTCAACAACCATCACTCAAGACCTACCCGCAAAAAAAAATCATCACTCAAGACCACAATAGGTCCATCGCCTTTATTTTTGTGAGGCATCATATTTGTGTTGCCGCTTATCCTCCTTCGCACCCTCGCCGGCGATGGCCTCAGTGTTCACACAAACAACCAAAAAACGTGTGTTGAATATGGTTAATCCTAAGGCATCTCTCTCCCTCTCTACTCCCTCTCCCTCTCTCTTGCTTGCTTTCTCTCACTCTCGCAATGAGAAATCTGTTGTTTCCCCCTACGACATTTTTCAGAGGTATGCATGTGTAGTTATCGATGTTTTCTTTTCCGTATATCGTTATAGTGGGGTGTTTAGTTGCACTTCGGATCGTCGCCAGTATGAAAAAAAATGAATCTTGCGCTATAAATTATAAGTTTGCTTCCATAACAATATTTTAAAAATATTTAACATGAAAAATTAACAACATATTTAGATTCCACACATTTTTTTAATAAAATTTCATATATAATATGTTAAAATCAAAGTTACGGTTTAAAAGATACAAATAATTTAGAAAATCATTTGGTTTGACTCAAATATATTCCAAAATAATATTGAAAAATACTTAATAGGTAAAAATAATCTCATATTCATATTCTACATATTTTTCTACTCAAATTTCATACATAACATGTTCAAATCGGAGTTACGGTCTAAAAGATATGTATGATTTTAAAAAGCATTTGTTTGACTTAAATATGATCCGCGGATGAATTATCTAAAACATCGGGGGGGGGGGGGGTTGAAAAATGTAAAATAACGGTTCGGGTGTGACTTAAATCCGGACCGAAAAGACAGGGACTTTTGTGTAAAATACGAAAATAACGATTCGTTTTAACTTAAAACATGACTGCGGGTTGAATTCTCTGAAATAGAGGGACTTTTCTGAAAAATGCCATGACGGACAAAAGAAACCCAATTTGATTTATTATTAGGTAAAGATAATTAGCATATATAAAAAAGGATCAGGGCAACAAAGTGATAGGAATTTTACATCGGGCCAAAAATTCAATGACCTCACCTAGGCGATAACGGAGTTTGCAACATGTGGTTCATGACCATGCATGGCACAGATCATGTTGCGTGCAGCCAACAACAACAATCAAACAATCAACGAAATCTAGGAGGTTGATGACATCTCGATGAATATTGTTGTGAGTAATTGGAAATTTTCTTACAGAGCACGATGATTATTTTCTGAATGGATGAACATTTTTTATAACTTGCATTTTTTTCAATAGGCACACATTTCTGGAATGGGTGAACATTTTTTGAAATTAATGAACATTCTTTGTTTGACGAACATTATTTTTTAATGCATGAAGATTTTGAATCATCGAACATTTTTTGAATTGATGAACTTTTTTGAAATTGACGATCATTTTTTTATTTTTGTGAACATTGTTTCAAAAGTTCATGAACATTTTTTGAATTCACAGAATTTTTGTTAAATACATAAAAAAATTGAATTCACATTACTTTTAATTTCCAACTTTTCTGAAATTACAAATTATTTAAAGAAGAAAAAAATAAAATAAATAAATAAGAAAACAGTGGGGTTCCCTCCCGCTCATGGGCCAACCTAATAGGGCGCACGGTTTCTAAAATATTTTTCAATATTCACATTTTATTTTGAAATTTGGAACTTTCGGAAATCCTAAATTATTTTAAATGAAGAAAAACAGAAGAAAATAAAAAGATAAAAACGAAATAAGAAAAAGGGGAGTCCCGCGCCGCTAATGGGCCGGCTCAATAGGGCGCGCGGGAGTGGAGCGTATATAAGGTAATATACCTTTGTTTTTCCAAACAACATTGTGGTTAGGTGGGCTGGTTGTTCCATTGTGGCTCAACATAGGAAGGCAATGGTTTGAGTCCATGCGGAATCATTTTTTTTATTTTTTAAGGTAAAATAGCGACGGACGAAAAAACTTAAAACGTACGAAAAACATCTGATGGACCAAACATAGTGGAGAAACAATCCATCCTTTAATATTAGGTATGGATATAGATATAGATATAGATATAGATATAGATATAGATATAGATATTCTAACTCCGCTACAGCAACCAAGTATACAACTATTGACTGTACTCTATGTACGTACATGGTGGAGAGGATACTTTGGCCTGGTCCTGGGAGAAATCAGGAATCTACTCTGTAAAATCAGCGTATCGTACTCTTGTGACTCGCAACGAGCATAGCTCTTTAGAGGAAGGAACGACTACCGAAGCATCATCATCAAACAAACAGTTGTGGACAGCTTTATGGAAGCTCAATGTCATCCCAAAGGTCCGAGTCTTCTGGTGGCGAGTACTCCGTGGGATACTCTCAGATTCTGTCAACTTGCAATATCGCCATATCAAAACTCTTGGCTTGTGCGATATATGTAAGGCGATGAATGAGGACATGCAACATGCATTGATACACTCCATGCATGCCAAGAAATTCTGGATTGCAGCTCGGGAGAGATTTGATCTCGGCTTACCACAGCTGCATTCGCACACATGGGCTCGTGATATACTACTCGACCAAATGTTCACAGAGGCGGACAGAAGCAAGATCATCACAATCATGCATAACATTTGGTCGTCTCGCAATTGCTGGACGCACGACCGCGATGGTTATGATCCGGTACAAGCATTGCGGTGGGTTCACGAGACATTGGCAATTATGGAGTTTCCATGCAAACGGAAGATTCAGTCCGCGAGTCGCTGGCGACCGCCGGAAGCAAGCTGGATCACGATCAATACCGACGGAGCGGTTAATACTGAGGACATGAAGGGGGGAGCAGGTGGTGTAGCTCGATCACACATTGCTTTCCTTGGAGCATGGAGTAAGCCACTCCATGGCGTCACCGATCCTTTCATTGCGGAGCTTCTCGCTCTACGGGAAGGAATGATCTTTGCTCAGTTTCGTGGTTTCTCATATGTGATAATGGAGGTTGACTGTCAGGATTTGGTTAACCTCTGGAAGTCGCGCGGCAACTCCAGATCTGTTGGAGCGCCTATCTTAATTGAGTTAGAGGAGATTAGTGCCAGTTTTGCTTCTTTCTCTGTTACCCATGTTAGTAGGGAGATTAATATTCCGGCTCACCATTGTGCACGATTAGCCAGCACAATAGAGTGGACGGAGAGTTGGCTTGATGTGAGCCCTGAATTCCTCCATCCCTGCTTACGTTCGGATTGTAACACTATGATTATCAGTTAATAAAGCTCCCTATTCCGATGCAAAAAAAAAATATCTCACCCATGTGTTGCACCAACGACACTGACCAATTCAACGATGCCCGTGCCAGAGACACCTTCCAGATCTTCTCTATCAAAGTCGAATCCGTAAGAGGGGACTTAAGGTGGCCGCTCAACGTGTTTGACATGGTCATTGCTCACGACGTCTTGGACATTGGTTGCAAGCTCAATATCATCTTCGCTCGCCCAAGGAGTAACCCTCAAACCATCACGGGGGAGGTAATCATTTGTTTTTGTTCCCAGCTTATCGTGTTAACTATCCACCGACGGTCCTTGCGGGTGAAACATAAACATGCATTTTACTTAATTGATTATTCCCTGGAATGCAGCATCCATATCTAGAACTCACGGGTCCAACCCGTGCCATCATGACATCTGGCGATCCAGGGAAAATCGAGATCGTACTCAAAGTTAAGGGTGCAACTGAATCTGACAATAGAGATCTAAGTCTTTTGTCTTAGCATTGAAGAATCGCATGTATTATTAATACAACAGATATTACACTAGCAAACATAGCACGCTGGAGCTAACTTTCCGTCACATTGACAACTCTGTGGACGCAACAATCGGTGCATGCCTTATTGGTGGATCATCATGGCCACATGGTTTGCAAGGTGTAATGGCCGCTCGTATTTCCGATACGGAAGATGCCAAAGTTTCTTTGCTTGTTTTTGGAGGAGGTAAATTGCATGTTGTTGCTGATGATGGCATGATCAAGCTCACACGATGTGTTGTCTCTGTTGAACATCATGATGGAGAGCTTAAAGTTTCTATGGTTTCCCGGTGTGGAAAATAATGAACAAGTTAGTGTGAGAGATGATCTAGTTTTCACACCGAAGAAAAATGGCAGAACTAGTGGTGTGCTTAATGTTGGCCCATGTAAGATCCAGCTCACTGTTGCCTGGTCACTTTTCAAGAATTATAACTTGACTAATGTAGCAATGCTGATGATTGCTCAATGACTGTTTGCTCCAGATGCTCCAAATAGTGATATTTTACTGTTTTCTGACAACTTCAGCCTTCTGTCAGTCTATTTTGTTAAAGTCGACGAATATTTTATAGTAACTAACTAATTAATGAGAATGTCAAACATTCAACCATATTGAGCCCATCGTGGAGGAAAATTGCCTAACGAGGACCTACGAACGATTCTAGCACCACTCGCTAAAATATGGCTGCCACATTTGCTTCTTTCGGACTATGTTTGAAATCAATCTTGACGAACTCACTCACCATATGATGCCCGTCATCATATATTTTTACCAGCTAAGTTACCTTGTGTTTGTCGATTGGGTGTACCAAGCCATCAAAACAGTTAGATTTGATCTAACGGCTTGAGATAAACACTCTTTGTGTGTGTTTTAATGTCAACGAGAGGAGGAAGTTCCACACCTTAATATTCACTTTCCCCAGGGTTACACTGTTACGCAAAGTGCGAGGAGAGGTAGCCACGCCATAGACCGGCATGATCCCTAGGTTATGGCGTTTTCAGGCCATGAAACCACAAAGTTAGACCTGATATGATGTTGTTGTTTTTTTTTTAAGATGGAGGATCTTCGGCCTCTACATCTGGACGATGCATGCAGTCATTTTATTAATTATTCTCACAAAACCTTATAACGTCATGCAACAGTAAGGCTAAAGCCACCGTCTAGGCAACATCTGCCGCTACTCTTATCCAGTTGATTAAGGGATGCTGATAGTCTGGGTCTAATACCAAACCGACCTCGCAGCCAAACCTAACATCTAAGACCTGATGTCCCAACCAGGACGCCTGCCGGGTATGGGACACCCACCAGTCCGGCGCACTCCTCAACCAGGACGCCTGTCGGGTATGGGGCCGCCGCAGCCACCTGTCACCAATCCATCTTCAATGTTGTACTGATGCATCTACCTTGCCCGGTCTAGCTGCCGTCGACGCCATCACGACGCCAGACAATCCCACCATCCTGCGCTTGTCCATCATCACACGCCCACCGGCGAGACCCCGCTGCTCCATGCCGCCGAGACCCGCCGTTGTCAACGTGCCAGATGCCACGCCGCTCCTCCGTTGCGAGCACCACCTGCTACCACTGGTCCCATCCCCTACGCCTGCAGTTCCCCTAACCGAGCACCCAAACGCCCCAGGCGGCGCCTCCAAGAAAGGTACGACACACGCAGTGCCGCCGCCGCCCAATCTAAGGAGATTTTGGGTTTTCACCCGGGCATGGGGTCGGGGTGGAGGACAAGGACCTCGACGGCGCCTGCAAGTAGGAGAACGGCGACCCTGGTCGTTGCCACCGTCAGGATGAACGAGTCATCCAGAGTTTCCTCCGGTCTGATGTCACCTCTACCAGCCCCCGCGAACGCACCGGGGCCGACGATCGCGATCGTGAGCCACCAAGTGCAGCGTGAGAGAGCTTGCAGCACGGAGGAGATCCATCGGCAACTCACCGCCCACGCGGTCAAGATGCCATCCGTCCACCCCCCGCGAACGTCGCCAGTCAAGGGTGTCATCGCCATGCCTAACGAGGCCGCCGTCCCAGGTCTAGGTTCCTCCACGAAGGCCGAAGTGGCGAGAGCCGCCACGAGCAACGAGATCCGGCACCGCGCGGCAGACGCCATCGCCCAAGCCCGCCGTCGATCGATCCTGCCGCCGCCGGGAGCCCGCACGCTGCCGGCAGTCCCATACCTATGGATTGGGGCGCCTGTGCACCGTCACGAACCCGCCTCCTCCGGGATCTGCCACACCGTTGGGAGGGCCGCACCCCGCTGATTAGGACGCCCGCGCCGCCGCGGATCCGGGAGAGGGAAGAGAGACCCTCCGCCGCCGCCGTCGCACGCACGGGCTTTGCCCGGTGCCGACTGTCAGCAGCGGCGGAGGGGGAAAAGGCCGCCGGAGGGTTTTTAGGCGGCGGTGGCGGTGGCTGAGCCCTTCCGAGCCGCCCGCGGGGGATATGATGTTGTTAATTACATCTTCTGAAGTACTCAAGTTTTGAACACGGAACACATCTGCATTCGGGGCATCCCAGATTTTCCATATGACAAGGAGGAGGAATATGGTGATGGACGTAGGCAGCGCAAGTGTGATATTCTTCTAGAGGTCACCGATCAGATAGTGTTGTGGCCGGATGCTGATGTCACACCACAACCCTCGTGTCGACAGACATGTGAAGAAGAGATGACATATGTCCTCGCAAGTATGATCACATCAGGGTCAGAGTGCATGTCGCAGATTTGCTTTGTGGTGAATGTTTGTCTTCGTGTTGAGCCTGTTGAGGTGGAATAGCCAACCAAATATATTTACATTGCTCGGTACCCGAGCCGAGAGGCCCATATGAATGACATATGCGGTTCAGTGAGTTGTGACGAGAGGGATGCACAGGCAACCTTGGTTGTCAAGGTGGATCCGTATGAACCATTAATTATTTTGTGTCCAGCATGACAGATAAATTGATCACCTGCAACAAAGATTTAACAATAGCTAGCTCACCTGCAACAATTATGGTTAGCCGATTACGAAGCCCAAGATCAATCCTTTTCTGCATAATCTGGGATACAAAGGCAAGGTGGCATAGGTGGTGTCACAGGCGGAGCTCTCGGTAGGCGAGGTTAGGCCTTGTGTAAGTCACGCATCGAGCCATCCACCGATTTTGCGAAATCATTAATTGAGAAGTACTCCTTCCAAAAATCACTTTCACCTTCTCATTTTACGAGAAATGGCATGGCATGTGAGTTTTCTTTTTTTCCATAGATCCGTTTATTCAAGACGATTTATCACTTAAACCGTTTTCATCATTAGATTCCTTGCGTCGAGATTTTTAAAACCAAATCCCATATTGATAGGTTTTGACAAACTTTTTTTTCAAGAAAGAACTGGACCGGAAGCACATTTTTTTCCTTTTTCGAAAGCCGTTTTCGAGAGGCACGACCGTGCCTCTCGCTGAAGAAAAATCATGCCTCTTGCGAAAAAAAACAGAAAACACATTTTTTTCCTCGTTTCCAAGAGTCACGGCCGTGCCTCATGCAGAAACGAAACTATGCCTCGTGGAAGCAAAACCGTGCCTCTCATAGAAGGAAAAAAACACGTTTTTTTAATTTCTGAGAGGCACGACCATACCTCTCGGAGAAGCAAAACTGTGCCTCTCACAGAAAGCAAAAAACACGATTTTTTCGTTTTCGACCTCTCGAGAAAAAAAAGGAAAAACATGTTTTTTTGTTACCGAGAGCCACGGCCAGGCCTCTCGCGGAACAATAACCATGTCTCTCACGGAAATAAAACCGTGTCTCTCACGGAAGGAAAAAAAAAAGAAAACTTATTTTTTTCGTTTCCAAGTGACACGGCCGTGCCTCTCGCGAAATCAAAATCATACCTCTCGCGGAAGCTAAACCATGCCACTCGCAAAAGGAAAAAAAGAAAAGAAAGCGTGTTTCTTCACGTAAAAAAATGCATTTATTTTGTCCAAAAGCTGTGGAACACCGGTGAAAACCGAAAAGACAAAAAAAGAGAAAAAATCATCTAAAAAGTCGAAAACATGTGTGAAGAAAAAACAAAATTTAAAGAAAACGTCCTAAACATGACACGTGGCGGCGGCTGAGAGCGCGCCACTTGACATGCTCTCAGCCAATCCCAAAGTGACCCTTGGGGAGGCTGGGAACGAGCACTCCTCAGTTAGTTGCTTCCTCGCTGTTGTCCTCTAGTCTACGACGGTCGATTAAGGCCAGTTCCTTCGTTTGTTCATCCATGCTCCAGTTCACTGTCGATAAAAAACTCACGAGGAAGAACCCTGGCAGGAACGGCGCGGGGGCGGTGGCCTACAGCAGCGGCGCGCGAGGCCGTCGTCCAGTAGGAGCGGCAGGCGGGGATGGCGCTTCCTACTGCGTTCATATGCCATATGCTATTGCTCTACATCAGCAAGTGATTGACATGGAACGATTTCCCATCCCCATGGATAGAGTAAACAGAGACTGCGATGGTAAGTGCGCGATTCTGTAGTTGCGTTTTGTTGTATGCCAATAAGGGTTAGTATGCACTCCCAAGGGTTAGTATTGGTTATGGAATGGTATAAATGTTTTCTTACGCTTGCAAAGTACTGTTTCTTTTTTACTTTTTTGCATATAATAGATCTGCCCAAAATGTTTCCCGGCTTAATATTGTAAAATTAGCGATGATTTTACATTGTGCCATGCCACTTTCAGACTGTTTAAGTATTTATTGATTGGTCACATTTCTGCGTGCATATATGTAAGTAACACTTCTACATGGAAAACTATTGGTGTGCATTTTAGTACATATCGGCCACTCTAGTTTTGCATCGATATTTTATGCCTTAGATCCGTCCCACCTCAAAAATATTTCGTCCTCCACCACTGTGGCGTGAAAAAAGTTTCAGGAAGGCAACAGCTAATGGCTCATGGTCTGCCCGACAGATCATGGGGAAGCACAGATTTTTGGACTGCCGGGACTGTGATGATCCAACCCTAAAGGACCCGAGCGCCCGTTGAGCCGACGCTATGGAGTCGTACTGGATAGATACTTCCGTCGGCTGGGCGATGTCCTTCCGGGAGCGGTGGAGTGCCATGCGGACCGCCATTGTCTCCTCTAACCCGCATGGGATGACATCTCAGTCGACGGATTCGGACAGGTCGGAGTAAGATCCGCTGCCCGTCATGCTGGAGACAGCCGGAAATCACCGAAGGTGAGCTTGGGTGGTGGGAGGAGTGGAAGAGAGTGGAGTGTGAAGTGGCTACGGTTTGGTCTGGTGAGCAAATGGGGATGAATATATGCGGGGTCGGGTGGGCCAGCGTGGCCGGGTCCGACGTGACGCATGCGCCCGGGCACTCCCGTATCCGCCCCATATTTGGGCTAGATAAGAGGGGTGCCGGTCAGCCAGGGCGTTTGAGGACCGTTTGAGGCGTTCGTTTGGGTCGAAATTTCGTGACCGGTCAGTGATCGGGCGGGCCACCAGAGCGTTTCAGGCGGGTTCGGGGCGCTCGGCTTTAGATGCTCATATGGAGTTTTTGAAGCGAAGCTCACATGCTCTCTGATGAACAGTAAAATATAAAAAGATCTGATTTTTTTGTGATAAGCATTGATGAATGTTTTATCCGCGTGTAAACTTTTGTGACGAAAAGACATACATGGATGTCTAGGCTTTTCTTCACAAAAATTTGCACGCATTTAAAACATTTATCAATGTTCATCATGAAACAAATTCAGATTTTTTTTAATTTTTATTTTTTTAAATTTTACTGTTTATGAGAGAGCATATGAGCTCAGGATCAGAAGATCAGAAGGGCACTTTTACTATGATGTGCCACAAAGTCATTCTGAGCGTAAACGGTACCTGCCTATACATTTGAGACTGTCCATATTCTTTGAGATTCATGCATTGGGAGACGCACCACAGATATATAGATGCGTATTGCAGCATATATCAGGCATGGAAATTATCTTGTCCAACAAAGCTTAAAATATATTTATCTAGTGAAAGCTACATGGCACACCCACATGTCATGTTACGCTTGCAAACAAACATATGAAAGTATCGCCTACTTGTCCTAATTGCTCTGCTGGTCCAGAAGATACTAAGCACATGACATTCCTCTATAATAAAGCAAAGGAGGTTTAAAAAAAGGTTAGGGATGGATGATATTATTGATAAAACCTATGAGGTTGTTTGTGCTGGGGAGGCAGTGTTGGAGTATTTATTTTTTCTACCAGACCAAGATTTGTGGATTATGGCTCATTATAATGTGTGTGAAATTATTGCTTTCTCGGCCGAGTATCTATGGTGGGAAAGGCAGAACACACAAGGAGACAACTCAGAATCCTTATCATATCTCTATGGGGGTACTAGCTCTTACGGTAAACTTTGTTACTGCCACATCTCCAAAGGCCTATATGAAGAGGGGGGCTAGTCTTTTTATTCAGTGGGCTTTGTGAAATTCAATGTTGATGATTCCTTTAACCATGACATTCTTAGGGGCATGATGCGGGCAGTCCTTATAGATGACAAAGGAAGATTTATCGCTGGAGGAATTGGAAGATAGACTAGTGCGGATATGTCTTGATGGCTGAAGCTTTTGTTGGATAACGTAGTAATTTCAAAAAAAAAATCCTATGCACACGCAGGATCATGGTGATGCATAGCAACGAGAGGAGAGAGTGTTGTCTACGTACCCTCGTAGACCGTAAACGGAAGCGTTTATCAACGCGGTTGATGTAGTCGTACACCTTGAAGATCCGTCCCGATCTAGTACCGAACGTACGGCACCTCCGCGTTCAGCACACGTTCAGCTCGATGACGTCCTCGCCTTCTTGATCCAGCAAGAGGGGCGAAGTAGTAGATGAGTTTCGGCAACACGACGGCGTGATGACGGTGTTGGTGAAGAACAATCTCCGCAGGGTTTCGCCTAAGCACTACGAAAACTATGACAGAGGATAAACTAGAGGGGGCGGGGTTGCCGGCACACGGCTTGGTGTTTCTTGATGTGTCTTGGGTGCTAGCCCTACCTCTCTATTTATATTTTGAGCCTTGGGGTCGAAACTTGGAGTAAAAGCCTTCACAAAGTCGGTTTCACACAAAAGGCAAGAGTCCTTCCGGACTCCAGGGCCAGATGCCAGGATTCCCAGCGTCTGGACCCAAACGACAGGGACCCCGGCGTCTGGCCCTTGAACTCCGCAAAAGTTCCTTTTGCGCTTTCCAAAAACCTTGTGGGCTTTCCCCTTTGGCCCAAATAAAGTGTTCTCGTACCCAAACATTTCGGGAAAGATCCGGAACACCTTCCGGTGAATTCCGGAACCCTTCCGGAGACCGAACACTATTATCCCATATATCAAACTTTATCTCCGGACCATTCCGGAGTTCCTCGTCTTGTCCGTGATCTTATCCCGAACTCCGAACAACTTTCAGTTACCAACATACATAACTCATAAATACTATATCATCAACGAACGTTAAGCGTGCGGACCCTACGGGTTCGAGAACTATGTAGACATGACCGAGACACTTCTCTGGTCAATAACCAATAGCGGAACCTGGATGCCCATATTGGCTCCTACATATTCTACTAAGATCTTTATCGGTCGAACCGCATAACAACATACGTTGTTCCCTTTGTCATCGGTATGTTACTTGCCCGAGATTCGATCGTCGGTATCTCAATACCTATGTAACACCCACGATGCGGCTATATCTCCCACGTGTCGGGGCACGACTTAGAGGCATAACCGCATGGTAGGCATGTCGCAAGAAGGGGTAATCTTTACACATCCCATGTACTGAATAAGAAAGGGATACAGAGTTGGCTTACAATCGCCACTTCACACAATACATTAATATAGCATACATCATCCAGAATACAATCAAGGTCTGACTACGGAACCAACATAAATAAAAGACAACCCCAAATGCTAGATCCCTGATCGCCCCAACTGGGCTCCTCTACTGATCATCCGGAAAAGAAACATAGTAACCGCCCGAATCCTCGTCGAACTCGCACTTGAGTTCGGTAGCGTCCCCTGCACTGGCATCATCGGCACCTGCATCTATTTTGGAAGTATCTGTGGGTCACGGGGACTCAGCAATCTCACACCCTCGCGATCAAGACTATTCAAGCTTAAAGGTAGAAAAAGGGTAGTGAGGTGGAGCTGCAGCAAGCACTAGCATATATGGTGGCTAACTTACGCAAAAGAGAGCGAGAAGAGAAGCAAAGCACGGTCGAGAAGCTAATAATGATCAAGTGATCCGAAGGCTACTTACGTTCAAGCATAAGACGAGACCGTGTTCTCTTCCCAGACTCCACCGAAAAGAGACCATCATGGCTACACACGCGGTTGATTCATTTTAGTTAGATTAAGTGTCAAGTTCTCTACAACCAGACATTAACAAATTCCCATCTGCCCAGAACCGCGGGCACGACTTCCGAAAGTTCAAAACCCTGCAGGGGTGTCCCAACTTAGCCCATCACAAGCTCTCACGGTCAACGAAGGATATTCCTTCTCTCGGGAAGACCCGATCAGTCTCGGAATCCCGGTTATAAGACATTTCGACAATGGTAAAACAAGACCAGCAAAGCCACCCGATGTGCCGACAAATCCCGATAGGAGTCGCACATATCTCGTTCTCAGGGCAACATCGGATGAGACATGCTACGAGTAAAACCAAACCTCGAGTTTCCCTGAGGTGGACCCGCAGGCGGCTCGGTTCGGACCAACACTCAGAGGAGCACTGGCCCGGGGGGGGGGGTTAAAATAAGATGACCCTTGAGTCTGCAGAACCCAAGGGAAGGTATATGGTGGTAGGTAGGCAAATGGTAAAACCAAGGTTGGGCCTTGCTGGAGGAGTTTTATTCAAAGCGAACTGTCAAGGGGTTCCCATAACACCCAACCACGCAAGGAACGCAAAATCAAGGAACATAACACCGGTATGACGGAAACTAGGGCGGCAAGAGTGGAACAAAAACACCAGGCATAAGGCCGAGCCTTCCACCCTTTACCAAGTATATAGATGCATTAAAGTAAACAAGATATAATAATGATATCCCAACAGTATCCATGTTCCAATATGGAACAAACTTCAACTTCACCTGCAACTATCAACGCTATAAGAGGGGCTGAGCAAAGCGGTAACATAGCCAAACAATGGTTTGCTAGGAAAGGTGGGTTAGAGGCTTGACATGGCAATATGGGAGGCATGATATAGCAAGTGGTAGGTATCGCGGCATAGCAATAGAGCGAACAACTGGCAAGCAAAGATAGAAGTGATTTCGAGGGTATGGTCATCCTGCCTGCAAAATTCTCAGAGTTGACGAAAGCTTGATCCTTGTTAGCGTACTCAACGGGTTCCTCGATCACGTACTCGTCTCCCGGCTCTAACCAAAGCGAGAACACAAGCAAAGGAAACAACAATCAACCATGATGCAATGCGCAAGCAACATGATGCAGAACATGGCATGATATGCGAGATGTGATATGCAATGCATATGTGTGCTTCAGAAGGGAAAGATTGAACTAGGCATCAACTTGGCAAACCAAGTGTTCCGCTGGAAAGATGAGATGATTTTGGTCGAAATCGATATAAAGATCACCAGAATCGGATGCACGGTTTGCAAATGGCAAGCAAAACAAGAATGGCACAATTCTGCGATTAACATCACGATGCCATCTAGAATGCAACAAGAAACAAAGCTACTGCACTCCAACATAGCAACAAAGCTCATGGCAGTGATCTAATAAAGATGCTTGACAAAAGATGAACACTGAGCTACGGCTAAATCACACAAGAGCACAAACAAGCATGGCAAAAGTGCAAAAGATATCAGCTTCACAGACTTGGTGCAAATACTAACATGCCAGGAATTAACAGCAGGAAGCAATGTTTGGAGCAAGCAAACAACATGCTACACGAACAGATCATAGCAAACCAAGGCATGGAATGAATCTACTCAAAGCATAGAACAAAAGTCCCTTACTGACTATGAGTCAAAAAGGATCAGAAGATATGATGGCACCCATGTAAACATAGCATGTTTCGTTAAAAGATTCAGACTTAGCAGAAAACTGAGTATGGCATAAACAGATCTATTGCACGCACAAAACGGAGCTACATGCAAGAAGTTATGGCACGTCGAATAGGGCTCCGGAATGTAAAATCTCAAGGACTTGGGATATTTTCGGGGTCAACCTTAGGGGTTCTAGATCTGGATCTAGGGCGGCGTGGTTCTCGATGTACGCCGAAGATGCGGAAGAAGGCGGCCGGAGTTGACGAGGAGCTCGCCGGAGTGATGGAGAAGGACGGCGGCCTGCCGGAGTTGCTTGGGGAAGTAGGATCCGCTCGCCGGAGTCTGGAGCGGCGTGAAGGCGGTGGTCGGGCGTGGTGGCCAGAGGCGGCGGTGGCGCGCCGGCGGGCGGGGACATGGCGGCGCTCGGGCGGTGCGAGCGCACGGGGAGGCGCACGGGCGCGGGGCGGCGGAGGCAACGGTTCGGGCCTTTCAGGCCTGACACGGTTTCGTGAGCCAGCGGCGGCGGACGGTGGTGTGGCGACAGGTGGCTGGCGCCGATTGGACGAGCGGTGGTGGCTGGACACGTCCGACGCCGGCGGACGTGTCCAGCGCGTAGGGAGAAGTGGAACTAGGGTTTGGACCCGGATTTTGGATGGGGAGGACATATTTATACCTAGAAGCAGGTGGGAGTGTCCAAATGAGGTGTAGTTTTCGACCACGCGGTCGTGATCCGACGGCAGAGGACATGGGAGTTGTCTGGAAGGATTATTGAGCCATTTTGGAGGGGTGTTGGGCTGCAACACACACGAGACCTTTACGGTTCCTCGGCTAACCGTTGGAGTATCAAACGGACTCCAAATGACACGAAATTTCACAGGCAGTCTACCGATGGAGTACCAAGGTCACTTGGAAAATCTCGGTCCATTCCGAGAACGTTTAACACCCGCACACGAAAAGAGGCAAAAGAGGGCGCCGGAGGACGTAGGAGTGTCGGATTGCAAAACGGACAACTGGGAAAATGCTCGGATGCATGAGATGAACACGTATGCCAATGCAATGCACATGATGACATGATATGAAATGCATGACATGAACAAAATGTAAAATGAAGACAAATCCCAACCACAAAGGAATCTCATAACTTAGAGCCGAAAATGCCAAGAGTCGGAGTACAAATATGGTAAGTTACATCCGGGGTGTTACAACACTCCACCACTACGAAAGGATCTCGTCCCGAGATCTAGGACTGAAAGAACTCCGGATATTCAGAACGGAGGTGGTCCTCGCGTTCCCAGGTGGCTTCTCTATCAGAATGGTGTGGCCACTTCACTTTCAGGAATTTGATAGACTTGTTGCGAGTCTTGCGCTCAGTTTCCTCAAGAATGGCAACAGGATGCTCATTATAAGGCATGTCTTCTTGCAGATCAATCTCTTTGAAGTTGATGGTGCGGTCAGGAGTCTTGAAGCACTTGCGAAGCTGTGACACGTGAAACACGTTGTGCACATTTGCAAAGTTGGACGGAAGCTCAAGTTGATAGGCGAGGTCGCCTCTTTTTCCAATGATCTTGAAAGGACCTACGTATCTAGGGGCAAGCTTCTCTTTGATACCGAAGCGACGAGTACCTTTCATTGGAGAGACGCGGAGGTAGACATGGTCTCCAATCTCGAAAGCCAAGTCACGATGCTTGCTATCATAGTAACTCTTCTGGCGCGATTGCGTGGCTTTGAGATTTTCATGGATGACTTTACACATTTCTTCAGCCTCTTTGATCAAGTCATTGCCAAGAAGTTGGCATTCACCAGTCTCTGACCAATTAAGAGGAGTACGACACTTTCTGCCATAGAGAATCTCGAATGGGGCCTTGCCCGAGCTTGCTTGGAAGCTGTTGTTGTAGGAGAAGTTGGCATATGGAAGACAATCTTTCCACTTCATACTGAAGGAAATGACACAAGCCCTGAGCATATCTTCAAGGATTTGATTGACCCCCTCGACTTGTCCACTAGTTTGAGGATGGAAGGTTGTGCTGAAGCGAATGTTGGTGCCCATGGCCTTCTAGAAGGAGTCCCAGAACTTAGAAGTAAAGATGCTTCCACGATCTGAAGATATCAATTGCGGAATGTGATGGCCCACAAGTATAGGGGATCTATCATAGTCCTTTCGATAAGTAAGAGTGTCGAACCCAACGAGGATCAGAAGGAAATGATAAGCGGTTTTCAGCAAGGTATTCTCTGCAAGCACTGAAATAATATGTAACAGATAGTTTGTTGATCAGATAATTCGTAACGAGCAACAAGTAACAAAAGTAAATAAAGTGCAGCAAGGTGGCCCAATCCTTTTTGTAGCAAAGGACAAGCCTGGACAAACTCTTATATGATGTAAAGCGCTCCCGAGGACACATGGGAATATCGTCAAGCTAGGTTTCATCACGATCATATGATTCGCGTTCGGTACTTTGATAATTGGTATGTGTGTGGACCGGTGCTTGGGTGCTTCCCTTATTTGGACAAGCATCCCACTTATGATTAACCTCTATTGCAAGCATCCGCAACTACAACAAAAGTATTGAGGTAAACCTAACCATAGCATGAAACATATGGATCCAAATCAGCCCCTTACGAAGCAACGCATAAACTTGGGTTTAAGCTTCTGTCACACTAGCAACCCATCATCTACTTATTACTTCCCAATGCCTTCTTCAAGGCCCAAATAATGGTGAAGTGTTATGTTGTCGACGTTCACATAACACCGCTAGAGGCTAGTAAAACATACATCTCATCAAAATATCGAACGAATACCAAATTCACAGGACTACTAATAGCAAGACTTCTCCCTTGTCCTCAGGAACAAATGTAACTACTCACAAAGCATAAACATGTTCATAATCAGAGGGGTATTAATATGCATAAAGGATCTGAACATATGATCTTCCACCAATTAAACCAACTAGCATCAACTACAAGGAGTAATTAACACTACTAGCAACCTACTAGCACCAATCCCGGACTTGAAGACAAGAATCGGATACAAGAGATGAACTAGGGTTTTGAGAGGAGATGGTGCTGATGAAGATGTTGATGGAGATTGCCCTCTCCCGATGAGAGGAGCGTTGGTGATGACGATGGCGATGATTTCCCCCTCCTGGAGGGAAGTTTCCCCGGCAGAACAGCTCCGCCGGAGCCCTAGATTGGCCCCACCAAGGTTCCGCCTTGTGGCGGCGGAGTCTCGTCCGGGAAGATGGCTTATGATTTTTTCCTCATCGAAAGACTCCATATAGCAGAAGATGGCCACCAGACGGCCACCAGGGGGGCCACGAGGTAGGGGGCGTGCCCAAGGGGGTAGGGTGCGCCCCCACCCTCGTGGGCAGGGTGTGGCTCCCCTGGTGAACTTCTTGCGCTCAGTATTTTTTTTATATTCTGAAAACGTCTTCCATGAAGTTTCAGGACTTTTGGAGCTGTGCAGAATAGGTCTCTAATATTTGCTCCTTTTCCAGCCGAGAATCCCAGCTGTCGGCATCCTCCCTCTTTATGTAAACCTTGTAAAATAAGAGAGAATAGGCATAAGTATTGTGACATAATGTGTAATAACAACCCATAATGCAATAAATATCGATATAAAAGCATGATGCAAAATGGACGTATCAACTCCCCCAAGCTTAGACCCCGCTTGTCCCCAAGCGAAAGCCGAAATCGAAAAATATGTCCACATGTTTAGAGATAGAGGTGTAGATAAAAAATAAAATGCGGACATGAGGGCATCATGATCATTCTTAGAACAACAACTTATATAATTCTTTTCATATGATCTCTTATGCTAGAGTAACAATTCAATCACAATTTCAAGTATGAACCATAAACTTCATTGAAAACTAACAAACTATAATCTCAGTCATTGGAGCAATTGCAATTTATCATAACATTGGAAAGAGTCAATATATAAGAGCTTTTCAGCAACTCCACATACTCAACTATCATATAGTCTTTCACAATTGCTAACACTCATGCAATACTTTTGGGTATGGAGTTTTAATCGGACACAGAGAAAGATAGGAGCTTATAGTTTTGCCTCCCAACGTTTTACCTCAAGGGTAATGTCAACAATAATAGTTCATGAAATCTCACATCCAATTAGCCATATATACCAGGATCTTTCCAACATGTTGTGCTTGCCAAAAGATAAAATGTAAAAAGGAAGGGTGAAGATCACCATGACTCTTATGCAAGGTAGGAGATAAAAGTAAAAGATAGGCCCTTCGCAGAGGGAAGCAGAGGTTGTCATGCGCTTTTATAGTTGGATCCACAAATTCTTAATGTGAAAGAACGTCACTTTTCCACTTGTGATATGGACCTTTATTATGCAGTCTGTCGCTTTTATTTCTTCCTTATCACATGATCGTATAAAGCTTATTTTCTCCCACACTAATAAGTCATACATATTTAAAGAGAAATTTTTATTGCTTTGCACCGATGACAACTTACTTGAAGGATCTTATTCAATCTATAGGTAGGTATGGTGGATTCTCATAGCAAAACTGGTTTAAGGGTGTTTGGAAGCACATGTAGTATCTCTACTTGGTGCAATGAATTTTGCTAGCATGAGGGGGAAAGGCAAGCTCAATCATGTTGGATGATCCAGGACAATATAATTTATTTTAGATGCAAGAAAACATAACCCATTATGTTGTCTTCCTTGTCCAACATCAACTCTTTAGCATGTCATATTTTAATGAGTGCTCACAATAATAAAAGATGTCCAAGATAGTATATTTATATGTGAAGACCTCTCTTTCTTTATTACTTCCTATTAATTGCAACGATGACCAAGACTATGTTTGTCAACTCTCAACAACTTTTATTCATCATACTCTTTCTATGTGAGCTCATTACTCTCCATAAGATCCATATGATCTCTTTGTTTCTTTTTATTCTTTCTCTTTTCTTTTATTCACTCAAGATCATGGCAAAATAATAAAGCCCTTGACTCAATGATACGTCCATTTTGCATCATGCTTTTATATCGATATTTATTGCATTATGGGCTGTTATTTCACATTATGTCACAATACTTACGGCTATTCTCTCTTATTTTACAAGCTTTACATAAGAAGGGAGAATACGGCAGCTGGAATTCTGGGCTGGAAAAGGAGCAAATATTAGAGACCTATTCTGCACAACTCCAAAAGTCCTGAAACTCCACGGAACACCTTATAATAAATAATGAAAAATCCTCACCAGAGATGAAGACCAGGGGGCTCACACCCTTCTCACGAGGGTGCCCCCCCTAGGGCGCGCCCCCTTCCTCGTGGGCCCCCTGGTGGCTCTCCGATGACCATCTTCTCCTATATGAAGTCTTTCGTCGAGAACAAAAATGAGAAGCAACCTTTCGGGACGAAACTCCGCTGCCACAAGGCGGAACCTTGGCGGATCCAATCTAGAGCTCCGGCAGAGCTGTTCTGCCGGGAAACTTCCCTCCCGGAGGGGGAAATCATCGCCATCGTCATCACCAACACTCCTCTCATCGGGAGAGGGCAATCTCCATCAACATCATCATCAGCACCATCTCATCTCAAAACCCTAGTTCATCTCTTGTATCCGATTCTTGTCTTCAAGTCCGGGATTGGTGCTAGTAGGTTGCTAGTCGTGTTAATTACTCCTTGTAGTTGATGCTAGTTGGTTTAATTGGTGGAAGATCATATGTTCAGATCCTTTATGCATATTAATACCCCTCTGATTATGAACATGTTTATGCTTTGTGATTAGTTACGTTTGTTCCTGAGGACAAGGGAGAAGTCTTGCTATTAGTAGTCCTGTGAATTTGGTATTCGTTTGATATTTTGATGAGATGTATGTTGTCTAGCCTCTAGTGGTGTTATGTGAACGTCGACTACATAAAACTTCACCACTATTTGGGCCTAGAGGAAGGCATTGGGAAGTAATAAGTAGATGATGGGTTGCTAGAGTGACAAAAGCTTAAACCCTAGTTTATCCGTTTCTTCGTAAGGGGCTGATTTGGATCCATATGTTTCATGCTATGGTTAGGTTTACCTTAATACTTTTGTTGTAGTTGTGGATGCTTGCAGTAGAGGTTAATCATAAGTGGGATGCTTGTTCAAGTAAGAACAGCACCCAAGCACCGAACGCGAATCATATGAACGTGATGAAAACTAGCTTGACGATATTCCCATGTGTCCTCGGGAGCGCTTTTCATTATATAAGAGTTTGTCCAGGCTTGTCCTTTGCTACAAAAAGGATTGGGCCACCTTGCTGCACTTTATTTACTTTTGTTACTTGTTGCTCGTTACAAATTATCTCATTACAAAACTATCTGTTACCACTTATTTCAGTACTTGCAGAGAATACCTTGGTGAAAACCGTTTATCATTTCCTTCTGTTCCTCGTTGGGTTTGACACTCTTACTTATCGAAAGGACTACGATAGATCCCCTATACTTGTGGGTCATCACTCAACACTAATCTTTATTATATATAGCTCACGGACACGATTACATAGAAGGATCATAAAGCAAAACTCACAACTAGATTATACTAAAACTTTGTTCTACTAGATCAAGATATTATCAAAAGGATCAAACTAAGAAAAAGCGGTAAAGATAAAAGTGATGGTGATACGATACCGGGGCACTCCCCCAAGCTTGGCAGTTGCCAAGGGGAGTGCCCATACCCATGTGATCATGTCTCCTTTGTTGGTGAAGAAGTTGATGGATTTGTTGATGGCGTAGGCTTCTCGTCCTTCTTCTAGGGCATAGGCTCACCATCATAGAAGGATGATCGAGTCTCCTGAAACCTCAAATATGCAGCCAAACTCATCCTCTTGAATCTATATTCATACTCACAGTTATGATTTTGCACGTCATATATTTGGGCTTGGAGGTGCTCGATTTTCTCATGAAGCTTGAAGATGGCCTCCCCAATGTCCTTGACGTCCAGCTTGTGGTTGTTGGTGCACTCCTGATCATAATGTGATTGGAATCGAGTCCACGCTCCACCACCTCCTGACACTTGAAAACTTCTTGCTCCAATGCCTCGAGCCTTTCCTCCATGCTTCCGATCTTCCTGGGCCCCTCAACATCGCGGATGTGCAACAACCCCTCACGCATCTCAATTGTTTGAGGATGTTGCAGCACTTCCGTGAGGTAGGGGTTGATGACCTTCTCGAAGAACTGGTCCTTGGGGCCACTTGAAGAAGACATGATGACCTGGATCTGTCAAAAAAACCGCTCGAAACAAAGACAGGAAAATTTTGTGTGATACAGGAGTCAAAACCTCCGGGAGATTATATAATGAATTTTTACCGACCAAAATACATGTTCTGTAAAAAAACGGAGTCCGGAGAGCACACGAGGTGCCCACGAGGTTGGGGGGCGCGCCCAGGGGGTAGGGCGCGCCCTCCACCCTCGTGGAGGCCTCGTGTCCTTCCCGGACTGCTTCTTATTTTTCTATTTTTCTAAATATTCCAAAATGGGAAAATATTGCCATTAGAACTGTATTGGAGTCGGTTTACTTACCGTACCACATACCTATTCCTTTTCGGAGTCTAAAACGTTCCGGAAAGTGTCCCTTATGTATTCCTTCGGGGTTACGGTTTCAATAACATAGGTTTCAACATTTATAGAATTACCTGAGATATAATGTTTAATTCTTTGACCGTTCACCACCTTCGGGTTCGTGCCTTCGAAGTTGTTGATTTTTATGGCATCAGAACGATAGACCTCCTCGTTAATGTAAGGACCTTCCCATTTAGAGAGAAGTTCTCCTGCAAAAAATCTTAAACGAGAGTTTTAGAGCAATACATAGTCACCTATATTAAACTCACGCTTTTGTATCCTTTTGTCATGCCATCTTTTAGCTTTTCCTTTAAATAATTTGGCATTCTCATAGGCTTGGGTTCTCCATTCATCAAGTGAGCTAACATAAAATAACCTCTTCTCACCAGCAAGTTCAAAATCATAATTGAGCTCTTTAATAGCCCAATAAGCCTTATGTTCTAATTCGAGAGGTAAGTGACATGCTTTTCCATAAACCATTTTATACGGAGACATACCCATAGGATTCTTATATGTAGTTCTATAGGCCCATAATGCATCATCAAGTTTCTTGGACCAATGCTTTCTAGATCTATTAACAGTCTTTTGCAAAATTAATTTGAGTTCTCTATTACTCAATTCTACTTGACCACTAGACTGTGGGTGATAAGGAGATGCAATTCTATGATTAACATCATATTTAGCAAGCATTTTATGGAAAGCACCATGAATAAAATGTGAACCACCATCAGTCATTAAATATCTAGGGACTCCAAACCTCGCAAAAATAACTTCTTTAAGCATCTTAATAGAGGTGTTATGATCAGCACTACTAGTTGGAATAGCTTCTACACACTGAGTAACATAATCAACAGCAACTAAAATATGTGTATATCCATTAGATGCAGGAATATGTCCCATATAATCAAAGCCCCAAACATCAAATGGTTCAATAACAAGTGAATAATTCATAGGAATTTCTTGACGTCTATTAATATTACCAATTCTTTGACATTCATCACAAGACAAGACAAACTTACAGGCATCCTTGAAGAGAGTAGGCCAATAAAAACCGGATTGCAATACCTTGTGTGCACTTCTATCTCCAGCATGGTGTCCTCCATAAGCCTCGGAGTGACACTTGTGTAGGATCTGTTCCTGTTCATGCTTAGGTACACAACGTCTAATAACACCATCTACTCCTTCTTTATAAAGATGTGGGTCATCCCAAAAGTAATGTCTCAAATCATAGAAGAACTTTTTCTTTTGCTGGTGTGTGAAACTAGGTGGTATAACTTTAGCAACAATGTAATTAGCATAATGAGCATGCCATGGAGCAGTGTGAGAAGCATTTATGACATTTAATTGTTCATCAGGAAAGCTATCATCAATAGGTAGTGGGTCATCAAGAACATTTTCTAACCTAGACAAGTTGTCTGCAACGGGGTTCTCAGCTCCCTTTCTATCAATAATATGCGAATCAAATTCTTGTAGCAAGAGAACCCATCTAATAAGTCTAGGTTTAGCATCTTTCTTTTCCATAAGATATTTAATAGCAGCATGATCCGTGTTAATAGTTACTTTAGAATCAGCAATATAAGGTCTGAACTTATCACAAGCAAATACAACTGCTAAGAATTCTTTTTCAGTAGTAGCATAATTTCTCTGAGCATTGTCTAGAGTTTTACTAGCATATTTAATAACATTTAATTTCTTATCAACTCTTTGCCCTAGAACAACACCTACAGCATAATCACTAGCATCACACATAATTTCAAAAGGTAAATTCAATCAGGTGGCTGAACAATAGGTCAGAGATCAATGCTTTCTTAAGTATTTCAAATGTTCCTACGCAATCATCATCGAAAACAAATGGTATATCTTTTTGTAATAAATTAGTTAGAGGCCGAGAAATTTTTGAGAAGTCCTTAATGAACCTCCTATAAAAACCGACATGACCAAGGAAACTTCTGATACCTTTGATGTCCTTGGGACATGGCATCTTTTCAATAGCATCAACCTTGGCTTTATCAACTTCAATACCTCTTTCAGAAACATTATGCCCCAAGACAATACCTTCATTAACCATAAAGTGGCACTTTTCCCAATTCAAGACAAGATTAGTTTCTTCACATCTCTGCAAAACTCGATCAAGATTGCTTAAGCAATCATCAAAAGAGGATCCATAAACGAAAGAATCGTCCATGAAAACCTCACAAATCTTTTCACAAAAGTCAGAGAATATAGCCATCATGCATCTTTGATAGGTAGTAGGTGCATTACATAAACCAAAAGGCATACGTCTATAAGAAAAAGTACCAAAAGGGCAAGTAAAAGTAGTCTTTGATTGATCATTGGCTGACATAGGTATTTGAGAGAAACCAGAATAACCATCTAGAAAGCAAAAATGTGTATGTTTGGATAATCTTTCTAGCATTTGATCGATAAATGGTAAGGGGTAATGATCTTTTTTAGTAGCTTTATTTAATTTGCGGAAATCAATTACCATCCTATAACCTGTAATAATTCTTTGCGGGATCAACTCATATTTATCATTAGGAATGACAGTAATACCTCCCTTTTTAGGGACGTAATGGACAGGACTTACCCACTGACTATCAGCAACGGGATAAATTATACCTGCCTCAAGAAGCTTTAGTATTTCCTTTCTTACCACTTCCTTCATCTTAGGACTCAGCCGTCGTTGATGATCACAAACTGGTTTGGCATCAAGAGTATATCCAATAGCAGCACAGTGCTTCTTCAGAGTTTTCAATAATCTTTCTTCTTCATGCTCTGAAAGGTTAGCACTAATAATAACAGGATATATCTTTTTCTCATCAAGATAAGCATATTTAAGAGTATCAGGTAACGGTTTAAGCTCAAACACGGGATCACCCTTTGGTGGAGGAGGATCCCCTAGGATTTCAACAGGCAAATTGTGTTTCAAGATGGGTTCCTGTTTAAAGAATACTTCATCTATTTCCCTTCTTTCATTCATAAACATATCATCTAAACCAATAGTAACAACATCCTTTTTGCAATCTATCTTAGCATTAACTGTGTTCAAGAAGGGTCTACCAAATATAATGGGACAAAAGCTATGTTGTGTGGAACCAAGAACAAGAAAATCAGTAGGATATTTAGTTTTCCCACACAAGACTTCAACATCTCTAACAATTCCCATTGGTGAAATAGTATCTCTATTGGCAAGTTTAATTGTGACATCAATATCTTATATCTCAGCAGGTGCAATATCATGCATAATTTCTTTGTATAAGTCGTAAGGTATTGCACTAGCACTAGCACCCATAACACATAACCCATGATAACAATGATCTCCTATTTTAACATAAATAACAGGCATGCCTACCATAAGTCTGTTTTATCTTTAGCACAAGGTTTAGCAATTCTAGCAGTCTCATCAAGGAAATGAATAACATGCCCATCAATATTATCAGACAAGAGATCTTTAACGATAGCAATATTAGGTTCAACTTTAATTTGCTCAGGAGGTGTATAAGTTCTAATATTGCCTTTACGAACCATAGTTGAAGCTTTAGCATGATCCTTTATCCTAACAGGGAAAGGTGGTTTCTCAACATAAGCAGTAGGAACAATAGGATCATTATAAGTGACAGTCTTTTCTTCAACTTTAATGGGTGCAGCTACTTTTACTTCTATGGGAGGATGATATTTAAACCACTTCTCCCTAGGGAGATCAACATGAGTAGCAAAAGATTCACAGAAAGAAGCTACTATCTCAGAGTCAAGTCCATATTTAGTGCTAAATTTACAGAAAACATCGGTATCCATAAAAGATTTAACACAATCAAACTTAGGTGTCACACCTGACTCCTTACCTTTGTCGAGGTCCCAATCTTCAGAGTTGCGTTTAATTCTTTCCAATAAATTCCATTTGAATTCAATAGTCTTCTTCATAAAAGAGCCAGCACAAGAAGTATCGAGCATGGTGCGATTGTTATCAGAAAGCCGAGCATATAAATTTTGAATAATCATTTCTCTTGACAGCTCATGATTGGGGCATGAATATAACATTGATTTAAGCCTCCCCCAAGCTTGAGCGATGCTTTCTCCTTCGCGAGGCCAAAAATTATATATATAATTGTGATCACAATGAACAAGATGCATAGGATAAAACTTCTGATGAAATTCCAATTTCAATCGTTTGTAGTTCCATGACCCCATATCATCACATAGCCTATACCATGTCGATGCATCTCCCTTCAAAGATAAAGGGAAGACCTTCTTCTTAATAACATCTCCGGGCACACCTGCAAGTTTAAATAATCCACAAACTTCATCCACATATATTAGGTGCTCATCAGGATGCTTTGTTCCATCTCCTGCAAAAGGATTAGCTAGCAATTTTTCTAACATACCCGAAGGAATTTCGAAGTATACATTTTCATTTTCAGTAGGTTCAGTAGGTTGAGGAGAAACTCTTTGCTCTACTGGTCGGGGTGAAGATACCCCGAACAAGCCCCTGAGAGGATTACTTTCCATAGTAAGAACTGACAGTAAATTTCAGCACACTATATAAATTTTTCCTTACCAAATTCCACCTACCAAAGGCGCTTCACTCCCCGGCAACGGGTCCTGATACGTCTCCGTCGTATCTACTTTTCCAAACACTTTTGCCCTTGTTTTGGACTCTAACTTGCATGATTTGAATGGAACTAACCCGGATTGACGCTGTTTTCAGCAGAATTACCATGGTGTTATTTATCTGCAGAAATAAAAGATCTTGGAATGACCTGAAACTTCACGGAGCAAATTTTTGGAAAATATAAAAAATACCTGCAAAAGATGAAGGCCAGGGGGCCCACCACCTGTCCACGAGGGTTGGGGGCGCGCCTGCACCCCTATGGCACACCCCTACCTCGTGGGCCCCCTGGAGCTCCTCCGACTCCAACTCTATATATTTTGTTTCGGGGAGAAAAAAATGAGAGAGAAGTATTCATTGTGTTTTACGATACGGAGCCGCCGCCAAGCTCTAAAACCTCTCGGGAGGGCTGATCTAGAGTCCGTCGCCATCATCATCATCAACCATCCTCCATCACCAATTTCATGATGCTCACCGCCGTGTGTGAGTAATTCCATCGTAGGCTTGTTGTACGATGATGGGTTGGATGAGATCTATCATGTAATCGAGTTAGTTTTGTTAGGGTTTGATCCCTAGTATCCACTATGTTTTGAGATTGATGTTGCTATGACTTTGCTATGCTTAATGCTTGTCACTAGGGCCCGAGTGCCATGATTTCAGATCTGAACCTATTATGTTTTCATCAATATATGAGAGTTCTTGATCCTATCTTGCAAGTCTATAGCCACCTATTATGTGTTATGATCCGTTAACCCCGAAGTGACAATAATCGGGATACTTACCGGTGATGACCGTAGTTTGAGGAGTTCATGTATTCACTATGTGTTAATGCTTTGTTCTGGTACTGTATTAAAAGGATGCCTTAATATCCCTTAGTTTCTGTAAGGACCCCGCTGCCACGGGAGGGTAGGACAAAAGATGTCATGCAAGTTCTTTTCCATAAGCACATATGACTATATTCGGAATACATGCCTACATTACATTGATGAACGGGAGCTAGTTCTGTGTCACCCTAGTTTACGACTGTTACATGATGAACTACATGCCTACATTACATTGACTAAGGGATATAAAGGCCTCCTTTTAATAGAGAACCGGAACAAAGCATTAACACATAGTGAATACATGAACTCCTCAAGCTACGGTCATCACCGGTAAGTATCCCGATTATTATCACTTCGGGGTTAACGGATCATAACACATAATAGGTGGCTATAGACTTGCAAGATAGGATCAATAACTCTCATATATTGATGAAAACATAATAGGTTCAGATCTGAAATCATGGCACTCGGGCCCTAGTGACAAGCATTAAGCATAGCAAAGTCATAGCAACATCAATCTCAGAACATAATGGATACTAGGGATCAAACCCTAACAAAACTAACTCGATTACATGATAAATCTCATCCAACCCATCACCGTCTAGCAAGCCTATGATGCAATTACTCACGTACGGCGGTGAGAATCATGAAATTGGTGATGAAGGATGGTTGATGATGACGACGGCGACGAATCCCCCTCTCCGGAGCCCTGAACGGACTCCAGATCAGCCCTCCCGAGAGGTTTTAGGGCTTGGCGGCGGCTCCATATCGTAAAACGCAATGATTTCTCCTCTCTGATTGTTTTCTCTCTGAAAGCAAATATATAGAGTTGGAGTTGGCGTCGGAGGGTCAACGGGGGGCCCACGAGGTAGGGGGGCGCGCCCTAGGGGGGGCGGCCCCCACCCTCGTGGAAAGGGTGTGGGCCCCCTGGTCTTCATATTTGACGAGGATTTTTTATTATTTTTTCTAAGACTTCCCGTGGAGTTTCAGGTCATTCCGAGAATACTTGTTTTCTGCACATAAAACAACATCATGGTAATTCTGCTGAAAACAGCGTCAGTCCGGGTTAGTTCCATTCAAATCATACAAACTAGAGTCCGAAACAAGGGCAAAAGTGTTTGGAAAAGTAGATACGACGGAGACGTATCAACTCCCCCAAGCTTAAACCCTTGCTTGTCCTCAAGCAATTCAGTTGACAAACTGAAAGAAAGAAAGAAAAACTTTTACAAACTATGTTTGCTCTTGTTGTTGTAACTATGTCAAGCCAGCATTCAAGTTTTCAGCATAAATCATAACTAACCACATCTGCAATAATTCTCAGGTCTCATCATTACTCATATCAATAGCATAATTAACTAGCAAGTCATAATAATAAATCTCGGATGACAACACTTTCTCAAAACAATCATAATATGATATAACAAGATGGTATCTCGCTAGCCCTTTCCGAGACCGCAAAACATAAATGCAGATGTGACGTCCGGATACTTAGGCTACAGTAATCTCACGATAATGATGCCACGTCATCATGGTTACTATTTTTAATCTTGCGGTGTATCACGTCCCTTTCGAATTCTAACTTAAAATAAAGTTAAACGATAAAAGTTTTCTAAAGTCAAATCTAAAATGTTCAAAGTGTAGCAAATAAATCATATATAATCAGGGTGGTGAACCCAAAATTTTATAAAATGCTTAGATGCACTAAATGATAGAAACAATAGCTAAATTATTTATTTAATCGTCACTTAAATGATTAAATTATTGAAAACTACTTTTAATAAATAAAAGGATAATTGTGGCAGTAATATAATTACTACCACTAATTTAGGTGCTAGAATTATATTTGATAAAACAAAAATAGTGTGAATTAAAACCGTAAAAGAAAAATGTTATAAACAGTTAAACAAAAAAAAGAAATAGAAGATCCCCCCCCCCCGCTGGACCATGGCCCAGCAGGCCATCGGGCCGCCAGGCCGGCCCAGCCGGCGCCCCACTCCCCTCCTCCATATCCCCCACCCCGATCGAACCCTAGGGCAACCACCCCCCCATTCCCCCATCGATACAGATCTGGATCGGGATCATCCCCGTGGCCCCGCACGAACCCCCCACTCCTCCCGCACGAAACCCCCCCCACTCATCCCCTTCGCTCCTCCCACTCCTCCTCGATCTGGATCGGGGATCCGCCCCCGACGATTGCGCCTCGCGCCCCGACATCGGTGCCCGTCCCCGATGCCGCCTCACTCCGTCATCGGCCTCCTTCTCGCCGTGATGCCAACGCCGCGTTGCCGCCGACCCAGGCGACCCCGACGCCCGCCTCGCCGACCCATCACCGAACGCCATCGCCGCCGTCCTCTTCGTCGCCGGTGCCGCGTCGTCGAGCCCCCCGAGCCCACTTAGCACCTCTACAGGCTCATGGTGAGCCCCTCTGCCGATTCCCCGCCTCTCCCCTTCGAGTTCCTCGCCTTAGGAGCCCCGCCCGAGTTAGGCCACCATGGCCGGAGCTTCGCTTCGTGCGTGCCTTGGCCGCGCTCCCACGCGCCTCTGGCCCCTCCCCGCGCCCGCTCACCGCACTCCCTCACCGCGCCCCGCGGCCCCCCTGTCGCCGCCCTGCGCCCACGCCGGCGCCGTCCCTTGGCCGCTGCCGCTGCTCCAGTCGAAGCGGCGCCCCTGCCGAGCCCGCTCCTCCCTCCGTCCGCCCCTGTTCCGTGCGCCGTCGCAATCCCCGTCCTTCGCCCGGTTGGCGCCCGGCGAGCCCCGCCGTGGTCACCAACCCCCCTGCTCCGGCGATCTGCCGGCTCCGCCCGCCCCTGTGGTGCGCCCGAAAGAGCGGGTGCTGGGCACCGTTGCGCCCGCGCCCGTTCGGGCGACAACCGCGCGGCCATGCGCCCGAAAACCGCAAGGCCCCCTGGGGCCAATGACATGGGGGCCCAGGCCCTAGAATGAAAAATAAAAAAAAAAGAAAAGAAGAAGGATTTAATAAAATAAATAAATAAATAAATAAATAAAATAATTAAAATATTAATTAGTTAATTAATTAAAGAATTAATTAACTTAATTGATCCTGATTAGATTAACCTAATCACCTAGTTAGTTAATTAATCTATTAGGTTAGTTAACAGTCAATGACAGCTAGGACCCACACGTCAGCGACCCAGTCAACACCTCTGTTGACTGCCGACGTCATGCTGACGTCATGATGACGTTAGCATGCACTGTTGTGGATAATGTTAAATTAAATTAATTAAATAAATTCTAAAAATGATTTAAAACTTTAGAAAATCATATAAAATAATCCGTAACTCGGATGAAAATACTTTGTACATGAAAGTTGCTCAGAACGACGAGACGAATCCGGATACGCGGCCCGTTCGTCCGCCACACACCCCTAACCTATCGAACCCGCAACTTTCCCCCTCCGGCTCCTCTGCCCGAAAACACGAAACACCGGGAATACTTTCCCGGGGGTTTTCCCCCCTTCACCGGTATCACCTACTACCGCGTTAGGGCACACCGAACACCGCGTATTGCCTTGATATATTTGTGGTGCTTTGTTTGCTCTGTATTCATTATTTCTTCCCCCTCTTCTCTCCGGTAGACTACGAGACCGACGCTGCTGCTGACCAGTTCGACTACGGAGTTGACGACCCCTCTCTCTTGCCAGAGCAACCAGGCAAGCCCCCTCCTTGATCACCAGATATCGCCTATTCTCCTCTATACTGCTTGCATTAGAGTAGTGTAGCATGTTACTGCTTTCGTTAATCCTATTCTGATGCATAGCCTGACATTGTCGCTACATCTGTTGATACCTTACCTGCAATCCTAAATGCTTAGTATAGGGTGCTAGTTTATCATCATTGGCCCTACATTCTTGTCAGTCTGCCTTGCTATACTATCGGGCCGTGATCACTTGGGAGGTGATCACGGGTATATACTATACATACATACATACTATACAGATGGTGACTAAAGTCGGGTCAGCTCATTGAGTACCCGCAAGTGATTCTGACGAGGGGGCTGAAAGGACAGGTGGCTCCATCCCGGTAGAGGTGGGCCTGGGTTCCCGACGGCCCTCGACTGTTACTTTGTGGCGGAGCGACAGGGCAGGTTGAGACCACCTAGGAGACAGGTGGGCCTGGCCCTGTTCGGCGTTCGCGGATACTTAACACGCTTAACGAGATCTTGGTATTTGATCTGAGTCGGCTACGAGCCTATACGCACTAACCATCTACGTGGGAGTAGTTATGGGTATCCCGACGTCGTGGTATCAGCCGAAGCACTTCAGACGTCAGCGACGGAGCGGCGCGCGCCGGATTGGACTGGAACGCCTGCTAGGCTAGGTCTGCTTCCGGCCGCCCTCGCAACGTGCAGGTGTGCTATGGGCGATGGGCCCAGACCCCTGTGCGCTTAGGTTTAGACCGGCGTGCTGGCCTCTCTGTTTTGCCTAGGTGGGGCTGCAACGTGTTGATCTTCCGCGGCCGGGCATGACCCAGGAAAGTGTGTCCGGCCAAATGGGATCGAGCGTGTTGGGTTATGTGGTGCACCCCTGCAGGGAAGTTAATCTATTCGAATAGCCGTGATCTTCGGTAACAGGACGACTTGGAGTTGTACCTTGACCTTATGACAACTAGAACTGGATATTTAATAAAACACACCCTTCCAAGTGCCAGATACAACCCGGTGGTCGCTTTTCTACAGGGCGACGAGGGGAGGATCGCCGGGTAGGATTATGCTACTGCGATGCTACTGGAGATGCTACTTGGAGGACTTCAATCTACTCTCTTCTACATGCTGCAAGACGGAGGCTGCCAGAAGCGTAGTCTTCGATAGGACTAGCTATCCCCCTCTTATTCTGGCATTCTGTAGTTCAGTCCACCGATATGGCCTCCTTACACATATACCCATGCATATGTAGTGTAGCTCCTTGCTTGCGAGTACTTTGGATGAGTACTCACGGTTGCTTTCTCCCCCTTTTCCCCCTTTCCTTTCTTCTGGTTGTCGCAACCAGATGCTGGAGTCCAGGAGCCAGACGCCACCGTCGACGACGACCCTACTACACCGGAGGTGCCTACTACTACGTGCAGCCCGCTGACGACGACCAGGAGTAGTTAGGAGGATCCCAGGCAGGAGGCCTGCGCCTCTTTCAATCTGTATCACAGTTTGTGCTAGCCTTCTTAAGGCAAACTTGTTTAACTTATGTCTGTACTCAGATATTGTTGCTTCCGCTGACTCGTCTATGATCGAGCACTTGTATTCGAGCCCTCGAGGCCCCTGGCTTGTATTATGATGCTTGTATGACTTATTTTATGTTTTAGAGTTGTGTTGTGATATCTTCCCGTGAGTCCCTGATCTTGATCGTACACGTTTGCGTGCATGATTAGTGTACGATTGAATCGGGGGCGTCACAAGTTGGTATCAGAGCCGACTGCCTGTAGGAATTCCCCTTCCAACTCCTTGGCCGAAGTCGAGTCTAGACTTTACAAAACTTTTACTAACATGGCTGTGCGGCCCATGGGCCCACGTCGCCATTGGGTGGTATTAGGATCTTTTACTCCTCGACCTTTACTCTGGGATTCTGAACTCTCTTCTATTCGGGTTAAACGATTTTGCTAAAAACAAAACTAACTTTAGGTTCTCGCAAGTACTTTTTCCCGGAGAGCCCCTCACTTCAGATGATCGCCTGCTACACCAGAAGATTCCGAAGATACTCTACGATGTGCTCTCGAGACTATGTGCCATCGCTTTTGCAATTCACTTCCATCGATAAATCCCTCTGGATAACTACTTACACCTATCGTTCATATTGTCATCCCCAGTTGCTCTTGTTATTACAAGATGTCCTGAAATACTCTTCGATATTCCGAGAATTCTTACGCTTACTGCCCTGCAGTTCCTTGCTGCATGAATACCCCTACGGATAATTACTCGTGCTTGCCGAGTATCCGCTCATCCCCAGTTGTTCTTGTGTTTCACAAAAGTCTTCAAAATAATATTCGATCTTCCGAAAATCCTCTGGAGCCTTTGGCTCTTGAAATTCTTGCTTGCTTGCATTATGGTTAATCCCATAAGTCTCGTAGTCTTAATGACATTCCTTGTCATTATCATTTTGAGTCTGTTGACTCAATATGTTTGCGAATACACGCAATCATCATTGATCCTTATAAATTACTTTTCCGGCTGAGCTTCCATTCTTTTAACTGAATTGGTTCTCGACCAATCCAATTGTCGTTGATTATACCCTAAGGCTATTCAACTTATCCATCCCTAATCAGAGCATTGCTTCTGATCCCTTGATTTGGAAATCATAATTCCTTTGCATTTGACAATTGAGTTAGTCAGTTGTTTCTATAATCTGATCTCCTTGCATTCTTCTCCCTCTAGTTGAGTACCGATACTCGTATCAGATCCTTTGTGGACCATCAAGTCCTTTGTTGGATTGTTATCCGACAGTGTCCTTCACATTTGATCACTTTATGAGTTCTTCCCCTGATACATAATGCCTTTGTTAAGTTGTATCCTCTGCTTGGCCAACCATGCTCTGCTTTCGGGCTTGTGTTATTTACTCTTGAAACTTGTGGTATATGTTTCTAAGAAGCCCCTATGGGTTGAACATATGCCTTCTCTAAACCGTGTGAACCCGAAAGTTTTCACGAGTCATACTCTTCTGGTGCTTCACCAGATAAAATTTCAACACTGCAACTTCATCGAACGTGAGAAGTGAATGAAAGGTTATGCATTGGAGAAGTGGGAGTCGACCTTGAACTTGTGTTCATGCCCATGGACACGATGTAGATCTTATCATTAAAGCTTCTCTTAAATGAATTATTCCTTTGGTATAAGTTCATCTTATATCTAGGATCTGGCCTTTTGCAATCGTGGTTCCGACCATGATTGTTCTTCTTTGATCTCATTTCTCGGACAAGTTAAAACAATTGTCTTCTATGGATCAATACACCAGACCAACCTTTACTTTGATCTTGTGTCGAGTATTACCCCCTGGTATCTCGAGATTATCATGGAACTGCATAACTTTTTATGAGTTCTTCATCAAGTGCTACCTTCCCACTGATTCCAATTTTTCGCGGGCTCTGAGTTATTGAACACTCAAAGACACCGATAACTGAACCGAGTCCGCTCTACGGTTCAACAACTCTTCAGTAAGCTTCTATAAGTACGAGTTTGTACCCGATCACGCCATTCCTAGCCTGTTTGGCTATATCATTGTCGTGACGATTCTAACTGTGCTACCTGGTCCTTATTCTCGGAGCACCAATTTTCGACGATGAACTAACCTTACGTCGATCCTAATCGTCATATCAATTCGCCTTGAACAACAAGCTTGGTTTCGAGTTTGTGTCGTACCTTTGGTTCCAATAACCTTTCACTTCATCATTACTTGACTTGATGTCGTCACCGATCGATTACATCTTCATGAACTCTCGCGACAAAGGTGTCGTGATCATCAACATTCTGAGCTCATCCAGGATATCAATTGAATTCATGATGAGAAATACCATCCTTGCCCTCGATGAATTGTATTATCGTCGACCACTTTATTGCCCTCCCACCAACACAAGCTTGTTCATGTTTGGTGTTATACCTTGAGTTCCTTGCTATCCAGCAGTTGTTCTTCTTTACCTTGGAGTATTACCATCCTTTATGTTAAGAATGTTCTGAGATTTGTTCCACCTCTTGAGAATTCTTGACATAGAAATACTTCTCACCATCACCATTCTTTCTTGGTCCCCGTGTTAATACCAACAAGTGAACGGTGTTGTTTGGATTCTTTCCTTCTAGCAACCCTATCTCTTTGAAGTTAATGGTCGAAAGTTCATTCTTAGGCTATTGATTATTGCATCACCATTCTGACATTGGTCATGCAACCCAACCCATATTTCGGGCGCACCTTTCAACCAATGTTTAATTATGTATGTTTTCCTCGAGCATATTTCCTTATATCATTTGATCTGACCAATGTTATCTCCTTGTTCACTTAATTGTGGACATCCATCCTATGGGAATCTCGGTGAATTGCCGTTGAGTTCACCAGACACCTCCTTGTCCTCTCCTTGGGTTAATGATGGACTCCTGATAACGGAAATCACTACATAGTTCATTTCCCCGAGAATCTTACAATGTCATCTCGTCAACTTGCATTACACCTTTTCTTCCCAGATATCCTAAGTCTGAGGTATCCTGACACCAATCGGATCTGAATCTCGGTCAGATATGATGGTTGGAACATATTTCCAAGAGTTATAAGAATGGTATTTATGTGACCCGGTAAGGTGCTGTCGTGCCTAGCACACCTGGCCGGAGGCCATGTTGTTATAGATTCCTTAACAACAAGGTTATCCATTCTTCCATGAGGAAACTGTAAGACTTATTCTACAAGTTATTCCTGATGAATCCTTCGTGTTTCCAAAGTCTGATCTTCACCTGATGACCATGTCAATGCTATCTCGAAGCATGTCAATGGTACTCCGATTTGCAATAGGAACATTTGAAGCACGATGCTAGATTTTATTTATCATTTATCCTAACACCGTTGTATGGGTAATATCATGAGATTCTTTCCCCCCTTAACTAAATGGTTTTCTACTTTATATCCTGTCATGGATATCTTGCTCTGCTTGTCCTTGGGAAGGATATACCCTTGAAATATGTGTTTAAACATATTTTCCTTTCCATTGTTCTGTTTAATCTGATGATCATATTTTTCTTCCATTGGTTTGTTTAAACCTTTTCTATGATCTATACGATATAAGCAGTAATAATCCACTGCTTGTGCAAACACCTCGATGTACAACTTTGTCAGTAAGACCCTGTTTCTAGTGTTGATGACATTTCGGTAGCCACCGACGGACGGGAACTTTGCCTATTGGTCCGCCTCGTCCAACGAGCAGGAAAATAGTTCTCTTCGTCCCTCGCTCTTGGTATCGACGTTGTCGCCGACATAATCGACAGGCTACCCCCCTGACATGCCTTGCTTGCATGATCACGCAAGACGTCTCCGCCCTTCCTACTTCTAACCCACATGGTGGGCCCATAACCCACAGTTCCACAGGATCGAAACCTGACTCTCCTATACCCCCTGTTGTCGAAGTTATTCCTCGCGCTTGGCTTCGTATTTAATTCACGGGCCACCTTCCTAATGCTCTATTCTGGTAACAGACGCAATACTTACTCTCGCTGCTCTGAAACCCTTTCTCACTCTGGTTCAGACTTCGAGCAACTATCTATCCACTTGGAACCTCTTATTGTACCTTCGTACCTTACTCTTGATGTATTCGATATGTTCAACTCGAGAGATAATCTTATGCTCATTCATGGGTTAACCCCCAGATTGTTTCCCTCATAAGCATTCTGTCGTAGCCGAGCTGCCCCTTACCTATTCGTAAGTACGTTGGAGTTCCCGAGAAAAGAACGACATCACCATGATGACCTGAAGCAGAGAAGTGAAGACAACAATGTAATGGATCGACCTCCTCGAGAAGAGTAGCCAAGACCAACAAGACCCGTTAGAATTTCGCAACCTAATCCCTTCCCCGCACTTCCCCTCTTAAATCTCGGGACGAGATTTCTTGTAGTGGAGGAGAATTGTGACGTCCGGATACTTAGGCTACAGTAATCTCACGATAATGATGCCACGTCATCATGGTTACTATTTTTAATCTTGCGGTGTATCACGTCCCTTTCGAATTCTAACTTAAAATAAAGTTAAACGATAAAAGTTTTCTAAAGTCAAATCTAAAATGTTCAAAGTGTAGCAAATAAATCATATATGATCAGGGTGGTGAACCCAAAATTTTATAAAATGCTTAGATGCACTAAATGATAGAAACAATAGCTAAATTATTTATTTAATCGTCACTTAAATGATTAAATTATTGAAAACTACTTTTAATAAATAAAAGGATAATTGTGGCAGTAATATAATTACTACCACTAATTTAGGTGCTAGAATTATATTTCATAAAACAAAAATAGTGTGAATTAAAACCGTAAAAGAAAAATGTTATAAACAGTTAAACAAAAAAAAGAAATAGAAGATCCCCCCCCCCCCGCTGGACCATGGCCCAGCAGGCCATCGGGCCGCCAGGCCGGCCCAGCCGGCGCCCCACTCCCCTCCTCCATATCCCCCACCCCGATCGAACCCTAGGGCAACCACCCCCCCCATTCCCCCATCGATACAGATCTGGATCGGGATCATCCCCGTGGCCCCGCACGAACCCCCCACTCCTCCCGCACGAAACCCCCCCCCACTCATCCCCTTCGCTCCTCCCACTCCTCCTCGATCTGGATCGGGGATCCGCCCCCGACGATTGCGCCTCGCGCCCCGACATCGGTGCCCGTCCCCGATGCCGCCTCACTCCGTCATCGGCCTCCTTCTCGCCGTGATGCCAACGCCGCGTTGCCGCCGACCCAGGCGACCCCGACGCCCGCCTCGCCGACCCATCACCGAACGCCATCGCCGCCGTCCTCTTCGTCGCCGGTGCCGCGTCGTCGAGCCCCCCCGAGCCCACTTAGCACCTCTACAGGCTCATGGTGAGCCCCTCTGCCGATTCCCCGCCTCTCCCCTTCGAGTTCCTCGCCTTAGGAGCCCCGCCCGAGTTAGGCCACCATGGCCAGAGCTTCGCTTCGTGCGTGCCTTGGCCGCGCTCCCACGCGCCTCTGGCCCCTCCCCGCGCCCGCTCACCGCACTCCCTCACCGCGCCCCGCGGCCCCCCCTGTCGCCGCCCTGCGCCCACGCCGGCGCCGTCCCTTGGCCGCTGCCGCTGCTCCAGTCGAAGCGGCGCCCCTGCCGAGCCCGCTCCTCCCTCCGTCCGCCCCTGTTCCGTGCGCCGTCGCAATCCCCGTCCTTCGCCCGGTTGGCGCCCGGCGAGCCCCGCCGTGGTCACCAACCCCCCTGCTCCGGCGATCTGCCGGCTCCGCCCGCCCCTGTGGTGCGCCCGAAAGAGCGGGTGCTGGGCACCGTTGCGCCCGCGCCCGTTCGGGCGACAACCGCGCGGCCATGCGCCCGAAAACCGCAAGGCCCCCTGGGGCCAATGACATGGGGGCCCAGGCCCTAGAACGAAAAATAAAAAAAAAAGAAAAGAAGAAAGATTTAATAAAATAAATAAATAAATAAAATAATTAAAATATTAATTAGTTAATTAATTAAAGAATTAATTAACTTAATTGATCCTGATTAGATTAACCTAATCACCTAGTTAGTTAATTAATCTATTAGGTTAGTTAACAGTCAATGACAGCTGGGACCCACACGTCAGCGAGCCAGTCAACACCTCTGTTGACTGCCGACGTCATGCTGACGTCATGATGACGTCAGCATGCACTGTTCTGGATAATGTTAAATTAAATTAATTAAATAGATTCTAAAAATGATTTAAAACTTTAGAAAATCATATAAAATAATCCGTAACTCGGATGAAAATACTTTGTACATGAAAGTTGCTCAGAACGACGAGACGAATCCGGATACGCGGCCCGTTCGTCCACCACACACCCCTAACCTATCGAACCCGCAACTTTCCCCCTCCGGCTCCTCTGCCCGAAAACACGAAACACCGGGAATACTTTCCCGGGGGTTTTCCCCCCTTCACCGGTATCACCTACTACCGCGTTAGGGCACACCGAACACCGCGTATTGCCTTGATATATTTGTGGTGCTTTGTTTGCTCTGTATTCATTATTTCTTCCCCCTCTTCTCTCCGGTAGACTACGAGACCGACGCTGCTGCTGACCAGTTCGACTACGGAGTTGACGACCCCTCTCTCTTGCCAGAGCAACCAGGCAAGCCCCCCCTTGATTACCAGATATCGCCTATTCTCCTCTATACTGCTTGCATTAGAGTAGTGTAGCATGTTACTGCTTTCGTTAATCCTATTCTGATGCATAGCCTGACATTGTCGCTACATCTGTTGATACCTTACCTACAATCCTAAATGCTTAGTATAGGATGCTAGTTTATCATCATTGGCCCTACATTCTTGTCAGTCTGCCATGCTATACTACTGGGCTGTGATCACTTCGGGAGGTGATCACGGGTATATACTATATACTTTACACTGTTACATTACCTGTGATACTGTTCGGAGTTGGGGGCTGAAGGGCAGGTGGCTCCATCCCGGTAGAGGTGGGCCTGGGTTCCCGACGGCCCCGACTGTTACTTTGTGGCGGAGCAGCAGGGCAGGTTGAGACCACCTAGGAGACAGGTGGGCCTGGCCCTGTTCGGCGTTCGCGGATACTTAACACGCTTAACGAGATCTTGGTATTTGATCTGAGTCTGGCTACGAGCCTATACGCACTAACCATCTACGCGGGAGTAGTTATGGGTATCCCGGCGTCGTGGTATCAGCCGAAGCACTTCAGACGTCAGCGACGGAGCGGCGCGCGCCGGATTGGAACTGGAACGCCTGCTTTAGGCTAGGTCTGCTTCCGGCCGCCCTCGCAACGTGCAGGTGTGCTATGGGCGATGGGCCCAGACCCCTGTGCGCTTAGGTTTAGACCGGCGTGCTGGCCTCTCTGTTTTGCCTAGGTGGGGCTGCGACGTGTTGATCTTCCGAGGCCGGGCATGACCCAGGAAAGTGTGTCCGGCCAAATGGGATCGAGCGTGTTGGGTATGTGGTGCACCCCTGCAGGGAAGTTAATCTATTCGAATAGCCGTGATCTTCGGTAACAGGACGACTTGGAGTTGTACCTTGACCTTATGACAACTAGAACCGGATACTTAATAAAACACACCCTTCCAAGTGCCAGATACAACCCGGTGATCGCTTTTCTACAGGGCGACGAGGAGAGGATCGCCGGGTAGGATTATGCTATGCGATGCTACTGGAGATGCTACTGGAGATGCTACTTGGAGATGCTACTTGGAGGACTTCAATCTACTCTCTTCTACATGCTGCAAGACGGAGGCTGCCAGAAGCGTAGTCTTCGACAGGATTAGCTATCCCCCTCTTATTCTGGCATTCTGCAGTTCAGTCCACTGATATGGCCTCCTTACACATATACCCATGCATATGTAGTGTAGCTCCTTGCTTGCGAGTACTTTGGATGAGTACTCACGGTTGCTTTTCTCCCTCTTTTCCCCCTTTCCCTTCTACCTGGTTGTCGCAACCAGATGCTGGAGCCCTGGAGCCAGACGCCACCGTCGACGACGATCCTACTACACCGGAGGTGCCTACTACTACGTGCAGGCCGCTGACGACGACCAGGAGTAGTTTAGGAGGATCCCAGGCAGGAGGCCTGCGCCTCTTTCGATCTGTATCACAGTTTGTGCTAGCCTTCTTAAGGCAAACTTGTTTAACTTATGTCTGTACTCAGATATTGTTGCTTCCGGTGACTCGTCTATGATCGAGCACTTGTATTCGAGCCCTCGAGGCCCATGGCTTGTATTATGATGCTTGTATGACTTATTTATGTTTTAGAGTTGTGTTGTGATATCTTCCCGTGAGTCCCTGATCTTGATCGTACACGTTTGCGTGCATGATTAGTGTACGATTGAATCGGCGGCGTCACAAGTTGGTATTAGAGCCGACTGCCTGTAGGAATTCCCCTTCCAACTCCTAAGAGATGGAGATATCTTCCATGCTAAACAGATTGTAGGCGGTTCCCAAATAGAATGGTAAAGTTTATACTCCCCCTCCACCAACAAGCATCAATCCATGGCTTGCTCGAAACAACGAGTGCCTCCAACATACATCGGGTCCCAGGGGGAGTTTCATTTGGAATTAATTTTGATTAATTTGCATAAGGCATGGGACTGGGTATCCCGATGACCATCCATTTTCTCGTGAGTGAGGAGCGGAGTCCACTCCTCTTGAGAATGACCTGCCTAACACGGAAGATAAGGATAGCTTTGTTGATACATGAGCTATTTGAGCATACAAAACAGAATGTTTATTTGAAGGTTTAGAGTTTGGCACATACAAATTAACTTGGAACGGCATGTAGATACCGCATATAGGAAGGTATGGTGGACTCATCTGGAATAACTTTGGGGTTTAATGGATTGGATGCACAAGCAGTATTCCCGCTCAGTACAGGTGAAGGCTAGCAAAAAACTGGGAAGCGACCAACTAGAGAGCGTGAGTAGGATATAAGCATGAGTAGGATATAATCCAAGCATGAGTAGGATATAATCCACCATGAACATAAATATCGTGAAGGCTATGTTGATTTTGTTTCAACTACATGCGTGGACATGTGCCAAGTCAAGTCACTTAAATCATTCAAAGAAGGATACCACCCCATCATACCACATCACAACCATCTTAATAGCATGTTGGCACACAAGGTAAATCATTATAACTCATAGCTAATCAAGCATGGCACAAGCAACTCTGATCTCTAATTGTCATTGCAAACATGTTTATTCATAATAAGCTGAATCAAGAACGCAGGACTCATCATATTTACAAAAACAAAGAGGTCTAGTTCATACCAGCTTTTCTCATCTCAGTCAGTCCATCATATATCATCATAATTGCCTTTCACTTGCACGATCGAACAGTGTGAATAATAATAAGAGTGCACGTGCATTGCACTAAGCTGGAATCTGCGAGCATTCGATAAACAGGAGAAGATAAAGCAATATGGGCTCTTGGTTAAATCAATCAATAATGCATATAAGAGCCACTTCAACTATTTAATTATGGTCTTCTCCTACTGACCCCCAAAGAAAAGAAAAAAGAAATAAAACTATTTACACGGGAAAGCTCCCAACAAGCAAAAGAAGAACGGGAAATATTTTTGGGTTTTCTTTTTAGTTTTTACGACTACAGCAGAAAAATAAACTACTACTAATTTTTTTGGTTTTTCTTAAGGTTAAGCAAACACACAAGAAGAAAGCAGGAAAAATAAAATAAACTAGCATGGATATTACAATGAAAAAGTATGATCACCGACATCTAGCAATGAGTGTGTGAGCATAAATGTAATGTCGGTGAGAAATACGCACTCCCCCAAGCTTAGGCTTTTGGCCTAAGTTGGTCTATGGCCACGGCTGGCCTGGCGGATATCCATAATAATAGTTGTTGGGGTCGTACTATGACGAGGAGGAATAGTTGGGATCGTACTGATGTGCAGCAGTTATCGCCTGCTGAGCTGCAGCGTGGAGTCGGGCTGCCTCCGCTCTCCTCTCGTACTCTTCTGCCTCCTCTCTGGTAATAACATATCTTCATTTTGTCTGTGAATCAAAGAAGGCAGGAGCAGGGAGAGTAATACGGAAAACACGTCGTTTATCAAAAATTAAGCGGTATAAGAGAGGTGATTCAGGCCTCTCGACAAACTGGTGCGAAACCATAGAGTTATAATCTAAATATGTAGGAGGCAACTCCATATCACCCTCACGAATGTCTATTCCAAGAAAATGAGCTAAGCGAGTTACATAAATTCCTCCAAAGAAATCTCCATTATGTCTATTATGATGCAACCTACGAGCTACAATGGCACCCATATGATAAGATTGGTCTCCTAACACAGCACTCCTAAGAATGCTAAGATCAGGGACACACATGTGACATGCTTCATCCTTAGCATTTATGCATCTACCGATGAAAAGAGCAAAATAATGTATAGCAGGAAAGTGAATGCTCCCTATGGTAGCCTGCGTTATATCTCTGGATTCCCCCACAGTTATACTAGCAAGAAAGTTTCTAAATTCCAATTTAGGGGGATCCCTAATACTGCCCCATGATGGAAGTTCGCAAGCAGAAGTGAAATCCTCTAGGTCCACGGTATAAGATTTGTAATAAAGATCAAACATGACTGAAGGAGAATTACGCGAAGATGAATACTCAAACCTCCTCACAAATGACTTGTGAGATCATGATACTGGGGGCATTTGTTAACCTCAAAATCCTCAAGACCGGCATTGCGCAAATATGATTTGAATTCTTCTTTAATTCCCGCATGGTCCATAAAATTTTCCGACGGCCATTCGCAAGGCCGTACTGGAGCGTCTCTTGGTGGATCCTCGTCAGCATCGCGCATAGTAATTCTGGGTCCTTGCTTCTTAGAGGAACCACCTTGGAACATCTTCCTAAACATATTGTTTTTCTCTGAAAAATTCTGAAATTTTTAGTAACTTCGAAATAAAAGTGAACCAAACTCAATTAAACTGATAGCAACTACTCCTACAAGTGCCTAGAGCCTATATCAAGCATTAGAACTACTTGGAACCATATAAATTTGACATGCAAGCTCAAGAACATGGTCACCTATGCAGCACAAATTTGCAATGAATAAAGCACTAGAACAAAAACTAATTGGACCAATGGAGGAGTCACATACCAAGGAACAATCTCTCCAAGCAGTTTTACGAGAGGTGCTTTGAGCAAGGAGATCGAAAATCACAGCAAAAGTGGTTGGAACTCGTGCTTGAGTTGGTTTTTCAGGTTTGTGTGAGACAGAGGAAGAAGATGGGTGCTGGAATAAGTGGAGGAGGGCCACCATGGGCCCACGAGGAAGGGGGCGCGCCCTATAGGGGGGGCCCACCACCCTCGTGGCCAGGTGGCATCTCCTCCCGCGGTAATTTTTGCATAGTAAATCCTCAAATATTCCCGAAAAATTCATATCAAATTGGCATGGCATTCTGAGGACTTTTATTTTCGGGATATTTTTATATTGCACGGATAATCAGATACCAGACAAAAAAATACTATTTTTACTTTATTTAATATAAATAACAGAAAGTATAAAGAGGGTACAGAAGTTTTTGCTTCTAGTTTCATCCATCTCATGCTCATCAAAAAGAATCCGCTAACAAGGTTGATCAAGTCTTGTTAACAAACTCATTCCGATAATCATGAAACCGGAGAGATTTCGAATAACACTAAGTTACCTCAACGGGGATATGCACATCCCCTATAATAAGTATATCATATTTATTTTTGACAGTAGGAAGAGGAAATTCAAATCCTCCAAATATAATCGATGGAATTTTTCCAATAGAGTTGATACTATGAACTTGAGGTTGTTTCCTCGGAAAGTGTACCGTATGCTCATTACCATTAACATGAAAAGTGACATTGCCTTTGTTGCAATCAATAACAGCCCCTACAGTATTAAGAAAAGGTCTTCCAAGAATAATAGACATACTATCATCCTCGGGAATATCAAGTATAACAAAGTTCATTAAAATAGTAACGTTTGCAACCACAACAGGCACATCCTCACAAATACTGATAGGTATAGCAGTTGATTTATCAGCCATTTGCAAAGATATTTCAGTAGGTGTCAACTTATTCAAGTCAAGTCTACGATATAAACAGAGAGGCATAACACTAACAATGGCTCCAAGATCACATAAAGCAGTTTTAATATAATTTCTTTTAATGGAGCAAGGTATAGTAGGTACTCCGGGGTCTCCAAGTTTCTTTGGTATTCCACCCTTAAAAGTATAATTAGCAAGCATGGTGGAAATCTCAGCTTCCGGTATCTTTCTTTTATTAGTAATGATATCTTTCATATATTTAGCATAAGGATTCGTTTTGAGCACATCAGTTAATCTCATACGCAAAAAGATAGGCCTAATCATTTCAGCAAAGCGCTCAAAATCCTCATCATCCTTTTTCTTGTATGGTTTAGGAGGGAAAGGCATGGGTTTCTGAACCCAAGGTTCTCTTTCTTTACCATGTTTCCTAGCAACAAAGTCTCTTTTATCATAACATTGATTCTTTGATTGTGGGTTATCAAGATCAACAGCAGGTTCAATTTCTACATCATTATCATTACTAGGTTGAGCATCATCATGAACATCATCATTAATATTTTTACTAGGTTCATGTTCATTACTAGATTGTGTTTCAGCATCAAACATAAATATATCATTTGGATTATTAGGTGGTTTAGCAATAGGTTCACTAGAAGTTTGCACAGTTCTATCATTTTTCTTCTTCTTCTTTTTAGAAGAACTAGGAACATCAATATTATTTCTTTGAGAATCTTGATCGATTCTCTTAGGGTGGCCTTCAGGATACAAAGGTTCCTGAGTCATTCTACCAGTTCTAGTAGCCACTCTAATAGCATAATCATTTTTCTAACTATTCATTTCATTAAGCACTTCTTTTTGAGCTTTAAGTACTTGTTCTACTTGGGTGGTAACCATAGAAGCATGTTTGCTAATAAGTTTAAGTTCACCCTTAATATCAGCCATATAATCACGCAAGCATCTAATCATATTAGCATTTTCTTTTAATTGTCTACCAAAATAAGCATTGAAGTCATCTTGCTTATACGTAAAGTTATCAAACTCATCCAAGCACTGACTAGCAATTTTAGTAGGAGGGACATCAGCTTTATCATATCTATAGAGAGAATTTACCTTTACTACCTGTGTCGGGATATCGGGATCAGGAGGTTCTTTAGTAAATAAATAATTGAGATCATATATTTCTTCAACAGGCGCTGAATTAAGACCATGTATTTCTTCAATAGGAGGTAAATTCTTAATGTCTTCAACTTTAATACCTTTTTCTTTCATAGATTTCTTTGCCTCTTGCATATCTTCGGGACTGAGATATAGAACACCTCTCTTCTTCGGAGTTGGTTTAGGAATAGGCTCAGTAATTGGAGCAGGAGCTGGCTCAGGTGCGGGCTCAGGAGGTGGCTCAGGAGGTGCCCAATTATTTTCATTTGTCAACATATTATTCAATAGAATTTTAGCTTCATCCGGTGTTCTTTCCCTGAAAAGAGAACCAGCACGACTATCCAGGTAATCTATGGAAGCATCGTTTAGTCCATTATAAAAGATATCAAGTATTTTCAGGTTTCTTGAGAGGATGATCAGGCAAAGCATTAAGTAACTTGAGAAGCCTCCCCCAAGATTGTGGGAGACTCTCTTCTTTAATTTGCACAAAGTTGTATATTTCCCTTAAAGTAGCTTGTTTCTTATGAGCAGGGAAATATTTAGCAGAGAAGTAATAAATCATATCCTGGGGACTACGCACACAACCAGGATCAAGAGAATTAAACCATATCTTAGCATCACCCTTTAATGAGAACAGAAATATTTTGAGTAAACAGAGGTAACGCGATCTCTCATTATTAGTGAACAGGGCAGCTATATCATTTAACTTAGTAAGATGTGCCACAACAGTTTCAGATTCATAGCCATAAAATGGATCAGATTCAACCAAAGTAATTATATCAGGATCAACAGAGAATTCATAATCTTTATCAGGAACACATATAGGTGAAGTAGCAAAAGCAGGACCGGGTTTCATTTTATCTCTAAGTGATTCTCTGTTCCATTTAATTAATAGCCTCTTAAGCTCATATCTATCTCTGCAAGCTAAAATAGCTAAAGAAGCATCTTGATCAAATAAATAACCCTCGGGAATAAGAGGCATATTTTCATCATCACTATCATCATCGTATTCAGATTCAATAATTTCTTTTTCTCTAGCCCTAGCAATTTGTTCTTCTAGAAAATCACTAAGTGGCACAGTAGTATCAGGCATAGAAGCAGTTTCATCATAAGTATCATGCATAGCAGAAGTGGCATCATCAATAACATGCGACATATCAGAATGAATAGTAGAAGCAGGCGTAGGTGTCGCAAACTTACTCATAACAGAAGGTGAATCAAGTGCAGAGCTAGATGGAAGTTCCTTACCTCCCCTCGTAGTTGAGGGATAGATCTTGGTTTTTGGATCTCTCAAGTTCTTCATAGTGTCCAGCAGATATAAATCCCAAGTGACTCAAAGAATAGAGCTATGCTCCCCGGCAACGGCGCCAGAAATTAGTCTTGATAACCCACAAGTATAGGGGATCGCAACAACATTCGAGGGTAGAGTATTCAACCCAAATTTATTGATTCGACACAAGGGGAGCCAAAGAATATTCTCAAGTATTAGCAGCTGAGTTGTCAATTCAACCACACCTGGAAACTTAGTATCTGCAGCAAAGTGTTTAGTAGCAAAGTAATATGATAGTGGTGGTAACGGCAACAAAAGTAAAGACAACAAAAGTAATGTTTTTGGTATTTTGTAGTGATTGTAACAGTAGCAGTGGGAAAGTAAATAAGCATAAACAAGTATATGGAAAACTCGTAGGCACCGGATCAACGATGGATAATTATGCCGGATGTGGTTCATCATGTAACAGTCATAACATAGGGTGACACAGAACTAGCTCCAATTCATCAATGTAATGTAGGCATGTATTCCATATATAGTCATACGTGCTTATGGAAAAGAACTTGCATGACATCTTTTGTCCTACCCTCCCGTGGCAGCGGGGTCCTATTGGAAACTAAGGGATATTAAGGCCTCCTTTTAATAGAGAACCGGAACAAAGCATTAGCACATAGTGAATACATGAACTCCTCGAACTATGGTCATCACCGGGAGTGGTCCCGATTATTGTCACTTCAGGGTTGCCGGATCATAACACATAGTAGGTGACTATAGAATTGCAAGATAGGATCTAGAACTCACATATATTCATGAAAACATAATAGGTTCATATCTGAAATCATGGCACTCGGGCCCTAATGACAAGCATTAAGCATAGCAAAGTCATAGCAACATCAATCTCAGAACATAATGGATACTAGGGATCAAACCCTAACAAAACTAACTCGATTACATGATAAATCTCATCCAACCCATCACCGTCCAGCAAGCCTACGATGCAATTACTCACGCACGGCGGTTTGCATCATGAAATTGGTGATCGAGGATGGTTGATGATGACGACGGCGACGAACCCCCCTCTCCGGAGCCTCGAACGGACTCCAGATCAGCCCTCACGAGAGGTTTTAGGGCTTGGCGGCGGCTCTGTATTGTAAAACGTGATGATTTCTTCTCTCTGATTTTTTTCTCTTCGAAAGCAAATATATAGAGTTGGAGTTGGCGTCGGACGGTCAACAGGGGGCCCACGAGGTAGGGGGCGCGCCCTAGGGGGGGGCGCCCCCACCCTCGTGGAAAGGGTGTGGGCCCCCTGGTCTTCATATTTGGTGAGGATTTTTTATTATTTTTTCTAAGACCTCCCATGGAGTTTCAGGTCATTCCGAGAATATTTGTTTTCTCCACATAAAACAACATCATGGTAATTCTGTTGAAAACAGCATCAGTCCGGGTTAGTTCCATTCAAATCATACAAATTAGAGTCCAAAACAAGGGCAAAAGTGTTTGGAAAAGTAGATACGACGGAGACGATCAAAGGCCACCCTAAGAGAATTGAGAAAGATTCTCAGAGAAATAATGTAGATGCACCTAGTCCTTCTAAAAGGAAGAAAAAGAAAAATGATAGGACTTTCCATGCTTCTAGTAAACATATCACTGAAACACCTGAGATTCCAAAAGATATTTCTATCTCTGATGTTGAAACACAATCTGGTAATGAACCTAAAACTAGTGATATTGTTAACAGTAATATTCATGATGATGCTCAACCTAGTAATGATAATGATATAGAAATTGAACCTGTTGTTGATCTTGATAACCCACAATCAAAGAATCAACATTATGATAAGAAATACTTTGTTGCTAGGAAACATGGTAAAGAAAGAGAACCATGAGTTCAGAAACCCATGCCTTTTCCTCCTAAACCATCCAAGAAAAAGGATGATGAGGATTTTGAGCGCTTTGCTGAAATGATTAGACCTATTTTTTGCGTATGCGATTAACTGATATGCTCAAAATGAATCCTTATGCTAGGTATATGAAAGATATTGTTACAAATAAAAGAAAGATACCAGAAGTTGAAATTTCCACCATCCTTGCTAATTATACTTTTGAGGGTGGAATACCTAAGAAACTAGGAGATCCCGGTGTACCAACTATACCATGCTCCATTAAAAGAAATTATGTTAAAACTGCTTTATGTGATCTTGGAGCCGGTGTTAGTGTTATGCCTCTCTCTTTATATCGTAGACCTGATTTGAATAAGTTGACACCTACTAAAATATCTTTGCAAATGGCTGATAAATCAACTGCTATACCTGTCGGTATTTGTGAGGACGTGCCTGTTGTAGTTGCAAACGTTACTATTTTAACGGACTTTGTTATTCTCGATATTCCCGAGGACGATAGTATGTCTATTATTCTTGGAAGACCCTTTTTGAATACTGCAGGGGCTCTTATTGATTGCACTAAAGGCAATGTCACTTTTCATGTTAATGGTAATGAGCATACGATACACTTTCCGAGGAAACAATCTCAAGTTCATACTATCAACTCTATTGGAAAAATTCCATCGATTATATTTGGAGGTTTTGAATTTCCTCTTCCTACTATCAAGAAGAAATATGATATTATTATTGCTGGGGATGTGCATATCCCCGTTGAGGTAGCATAGTGTTATTCGAAATTTCTCCGGTTCCATGTTATTCAGAATGAGTTTGTTAACAAGACTTGATCAACCTTGTTAGTGGATTCCTTTTGATGAGCATGAGATGGATGAAACTAGAACGCACAACCTTCTGTACCCCACTTTTACCTTCTATTATTTATATTAAATAAAATAAAAATAAGTATTTTTCTGTCTGCTATCAAATTATCCGTGCAATATAAAAATACCCCAAAAATAAAAGTTTTCCAAATGCCCTGAAATTTAAATATGATTTTTTCTAGAATATTTGAGAATATTTGGTACTGAGAACACAGCAGGGGGGTCACCCACCTGCCCACGAGGGTGGAGGGTGCGCCCTACCCCCCTGGGCGCGCCCCCTGCCTCGTGGGCCCACGATGGCCCTCCTCCACTTATCCTTTCACCCACACACTCCTTCTTCCTCCCACAAACACGAATAACCAGCTCAAACCCGAGTCCAAGCTTGTCTTGCTGCCATTTTCGATCTCCTTGCTCAAAGCACCTCTCACAAAACTGCTTGGGGAGATTGTTCCTTGGAATGTGTCTCCTCCATTGGTCCAATTAGTTTTTGTTCTAGTGCTTTATTGATTGCAAATTTGTGTTGCCTAGGTGACCATGTTCTTGACCTTGCATGTCAAATTTATATGGTTCCAAGTAGTTTTGATGCATGATATAGGCTCTACGCACTTGTACGAGTAGTTTCTATCAATATTATTGAGTTTGGTTTTCTTTTATTTTGAAGTTACTAAAAATTTCAGAAATTTTTTAGAGGAAGAAGTATGCTTAGGAAAATGTTCCAAGGTGGTTCTTCAAGGAAGCAAGGACCCAGGCTTGCAATGCGTGATGCTGATGAAGAGCCACCAAGAGACGCTCCAGTGCGTCCTTGTGAATGGCCTTCTGAGAACTTATGGATCGAGCGGGAATTAAGGAAGAATTTAACGCATATTTGCATAACGCTGATCTTGTGAGCTTCGAGGAAGAGAAGTGCAGCCAGTATCACCAGCTCACTAATTCCTTTGTGAGGAGGTTTGAATTTTCATCTTCACACAATTCTCCAACTGTCCTGTTTGATCCTTATGAAAATTCTTACACTATGGACTTAGAGGATTTTACCACTGCTTGCAAACTTCCACAATGGGGTAGTATCAGGGATCCTCGCAAATCTGAATTTAGAGATTTTCTTGCTAGTATAACTGTGGGAGAATCTAGAGATATAACACAAACCACTATAGGGAGCATTCACTTTCCTGCTATACATTATTTTGCTCTCTTCATAGGTAGATGCATTAATGGTAAAGATGAGGCATGTCACATGTGTGTCCCTGACCTCAGTATTCTTAGGAGTGCTGTGTTAGGAGATAAATCTTATAATTTGGGATCCATTGTTTCACGTAGGTTGCATCTTAATAGATTTAATGGAGATTTCTTTGGTGGAATTTATGCAACCCGCATAGCTAATTTTCTTGGTATAGCCATACGCGAAGATGATATTGAATTACCCCCTGCTTACCTAGACTTTAATGCTATGGTTCACCACCAGTTTGTCGAGAGGAATGAATCACCTCTCCAGTATCGACTAATCTTTGACAGACGCCGTGCTGTCCATATTACTCTCCTACTCATGCCTTCTTTGATCATGAGGCAAAAGGTAGATATGTTATTACCAGAGAGGAGGCAGATGAGTACGAGAGGAGGGATGAGGCCGCTCGTCGCCACGCTGCAGCTTAGGAGGCGATAACCGCTGCATTGCAGTACGACCCCAACAACTATTAAGGATATCTGCCAGGCCAGCCGTGGCCATAGACCAACTTAGGCCAAAAGCCTAAGCTTGGGGGAGTACGTATTTCCCACCGACATTACATTTATGTTCACACATTCATTGCTAGATGTCGGTGCTCATACTTTTTCATTGTATCATCCATGCTAGTTTATTTCCCTCATTATGCTTTCTTCTTGTGTGTTTAATAAACCTTAAGAAAAACCAAAAAAAATAGTGGTAGCTCTTAATTAGTTTACTTTCCATGCTTGTAGTAGTAACTAAAAAGATAACCCAAAAATATTTCCTGTTCTTCTTTTGCTTGTTGGGAGCTTTCCCGTGTAAATAGTTTTATTTCTTTTGTTTTCTTTGGGGGGTCGATCGGAGAAGACCATGATTAAATTGTTGACGTGACTCTTATATGCATTATTGTTGATCTGACAAAAGAGCCCATATTGCCTTGTATTATCCTGTTTATTGAATGCTTGTAGATTCCAGCTTAGTCCAATGCACGCGCACTATTATTATTATATACACTATTCGGTCGTGCAAGTGAAAGGCAATTATGACGATATATGATGGACTGACTGAGATGAGAAAAGCTGGTATGAACTCGACCACTTTTGTTTTTGTAAATACGATTAGTTCATCGTTCCTGATTCAGCCTATTATGAATAAACATGTTTGCAATGACAACTAGAGATCATAGTTTCTTGTGCCATGCTTGATTAGCTATGAGTTATAATGGTTTACCTTGCGTGCCAACATGCTATTGAAATGGTTATGATGTGGTATGATAGGGTGGTATCCTCCTCTGAATGATTTAAGTGACTTGACTTGGCACATGTTCACGCATGTAGTTGAAACAAAATCAACATAGCCTTCACGATATTTATGTTCATGGTGGATTATATCCTACTCATGATTGCATTCGGTGTTGATTAATTTTAATGCATGTTCATGACTGTTGTCGCTCTCTAGCTGGCCGCTTCCCAGTCTTTTGCTAGCCTTCACCTGTACTAAGCGGGAATACCGCTTGTGCATCCAATCCCTTAAACCCCAAAGTTATTCATCATGAGTCCACTATACCTACCAATATATGGTATTCACCTGCCGTTCCAAGTAAATTTGTATGTGCCAAACTCTAAACATTCAAATAAATATCCTGTTTTGTATGCTCGAATAGCTCATGTATCAACTAGGGATGTCCGTATCTTCCATGTTAGGCGGGCTATTCTCAAGAGGCGTGGACTCCGCTCCTCACTCACGAGAAAAATGGCTGGTCACCGGGATACCCAGTCCCATGCTTTATGCAAACTAAATCAAAATAATTACAAACAAAACTCCCCCTGGGACTCTTGTTAGTTGGAGGCACTCGTTGTTTCGAGCAAGCAATGGATTAATGCTTGTTGGTGGAAGGGGGAGTATAAACTTTACCATTCTGTTTGGGAACTGCCTATAATGTGTGTAGCATGGAAGATATCGCCATCTCTTGGTTGTTATGTTGACAATGAAAGTATACTGCTCAAAATATTATTCATCTCTATTTCAAAACCGAGCTCTGGCACCTCTACAAATCCCTGCTTCCCTCTACGAAGGGCATATCTATTTACTTTTATGCTGAGTCATCATCCTCTTATTAAAAATCACCAGTTGGAGAGCACTGTTGTCATTTGCATTCATCATTGTTACTTTACATTGAGTATGACTTGACTGGATCTCTTTTACCATGAATTACAATGTCTAGTCGGTCCTTGATCTTTAAAGGTGCTCTACATTTATGTTTTGAGGTCTCAAAAAGGGCTAGCGAGATACCATCTTGTTATATTATATTATGATTGTTTTGAGAAAGTGTTGTCATCCGAGATTTATTATTATTGCTCGCTAGTTGATTATGCCATTGATAAGAGTAAACTTGATACCTAAGCATTATTGCGAATGTGGTTAGTTATAATCTTTGCTGAAAACCTGAATGTTGGCTTTACATATTTACAACAACAAGAGCAAACAGAGTTTGTAAAAGTTTTTCTTTATCACTTTCAGTTTGTCAACTGAATTGCTTGAGGACAAGCAAAGGTTTAAGCTTGGGGGAGTTGATACGTCTCCGTCGTATCTACTTTTCCAAACACTTTTGCCCTTGTTTTGGATTCTAACTTGCATGATTTGAATGGAACTAACCCGGACTGATGCTGTTTTTAGCAGAATTACCATGGTGTTATTTATGTGTAGAAACAAAAGTTCTCGGAATGACCTGAAACTTCACAGAGAAACTTTTTGGAAAATATAAAAAATACCTGCCAAAGATGAAGGCCAGGGGGCCCATCACCTGTCCACGAGGGTGGGGGCGTGCCTGCCCCCTAGGGCGCGCTCCCCTACCTTGTGGGCCCCCTGGAGCTCCTCCGACTCCAACTCCAACTCCAACTCTATATATTCTTTTGGGGAGAAAAAATGAGAGGGAAGGATTCATTGCGTTTTACGATACGGAGCCGCCGCCAAGCCATAAAACCTCTCGGGAGGGCTTATCTGGAGTCCGTTCGGGGCTCCAGAGAGGGGAATCCATCGCCATCGTCATCATCAACCATCCGCCATCACCAATTTCATGATGCTCACCGTTGTGTGTGAGTAATTCTATCATAGGCTTTCTGGACGGTGATGGGTTGGATCAGATCTATCATGTCATCGAGTTAGTTTTGTTAGGGTTTGATCCCTAGTATCCACTATGTTCTGAGATTGATGTTGCTATGACTTTGCTATGCTTAATGCTTGTCACTAGGGCCCGAGTGACATGATTTCATATTTGAACCTATTATGTTTTCTTCAATATATGAGAGTTCTTGATCCTATGTTGCAAGTCTATAGTCACATATTATGTGTTATGATCCTTTAACCCTGAAGTGACAATAATCGGGATACTTACTGGTGAGGAGTTCATGTATTCACTATGTGTTAATGCCTTGTTCTGGTACTCTATTAAAAGGAGGCTTTAATATCCCTTAGTTTTCGTAAGGACCCCGCTGCCACGGGAGGGTAGGACAAAATATGTCATGCAAGTTCTTTTCCATAAGCACGTATGACTATATTCGGAATACATGCCTACATTACATTGGTGAACTAGAGCTAGTTCTGTGTCACCCTAGGTTATGACTTTTACATGATGAACCGCATCCGGCATAATTCTTCATCACTGATCCATTGCCTACGAGCTTTCCATATATTGTTCTTCGCTTATTTACTTTTCCGTTGCTATTGCTATCATCACTACAAAATACCAAAAACATTACTTTTACTGTCATTAGCTTTTGCTACAGTTACCACTACTATCATATTACTTTGCTACTAAAAACTTTGCTGCAGATATTAAGTTTCCAGGTGTGGTTGAATTGACAACTCAGCTGGTAATACTTGAGAATATTCTTTGGCTCCCCTTGTGTCGAATCAATAAATTTGGGTTGAATACTCTACCCTCGACAACTGTTGCGATCCCCTATACTTGTGGGTTATCAGCGCCAGAAAAGAATCTTGATGACCCACAAGTATAGGGGATCTATCATAGTCCTTTCGATAAGTAAGAGTGTCGAACCCAACAAGGAGCAGAAGGAAATGATAAGCGGTTTTCAGCAAGGTATTCTCTGCAAGCACTGAAATGATAGGTAACAAATAGTTTTGTGATAAGACAATTGGTAACGAGCAACAAGTAACAAAAGTAAATAAAGTGCAGCAAGGTGGCCCAATCCTTTTTGTAGAAAAGGACAAGCCTGGACAAACCCTTATATGATGTAAAGCGCTCCCGAGGACACATGGGAATATCGTCGAGCTAGGTTTCATCACGATCATATGATTTGCGTTCGGTACTTTGATAATTTGGTATGTGGGTGGACCGGTGCTTGGGTGCTGCCCGTACTTGGACAAGAATCCCACTTATGATTAACCTCTATTGCAAGCATCCGCAACTACAACAAAAGTATTAAGGTAAACCTAACCATAGCATGAAACATATGGATCCAAATCAGCCCCTTACAAAGCAACGCATAAACTAGGGTTTAAGCTTATGTCGATGTCAAAACAGGCGGATCTCGGGTAGGGGGTCCCGAACTGTGTGTCTAAGGTGGATGGTAACAGGAGGCGGGGGACAAGATGTTTCCCCAGGTTCGGGCCCTCTTGATGGAGGTAATACCCTACTTCCTGCTTGATTGTTCATGATGATATGAGTATTACAAGAGTTGATCTACCATGAGATCGTAGAGGCTAACCCTAGAAGCTAGCCTATGGTATGATTGTTTGTTGTCCTACGGACTAAAATCCTCCGGTTTATATAGACACCGCAGGGGCTAGGGTTAGACAAGGTCGGTTACAAGGGAGGAGATCTACATATCCGTACTGCCTAGCTTGCCTTCCACGCCAAGGACACGGGACGAAGTATTCAATCTTGTATCTTCATAGTCCAATAGTACGGCCAAAGGATATAGTCCGGATGTCCGGAGACCCCCTAATCCAGGACTCCCTCAGTAGCCCCCGAACCAGGCTTCAATGACGACGAGTCCGGCGCGCAATATTGTCTTCGGCATTGCAAGGCGGGTTCTTCTCCAAATCCTGAATATCTAAGTAGTGTCCGGCTCCCATAATTGTTGGACTTCTTGACCTCTGCGCCCAATAAGGGCCATCTTCCATGCGTCGAGCGAATGCGAGGAGCTAGGGAGTTTTTACATTTGCCCCCCTCACCAAGTAAGTAAATCGCCTATTAAAGGGATGGGGATTCTTAGATCCAATCCACACCATCTTCCCACGGCGAGAATCCATCGGAGCGCGCTCGGAAAAATCCATTCCATCATGGCCGGCCATCGCAGCTCCTCCTCTCGCTCCCGTTGCCCCAAGCCCGGTGATTGGGAGAAGTGTTCCGTCCCACACGGCCGATTAGTAGAGTTGCAGACCCGGGGATTTCTCCCTCCAGCGTATATGGTTTCCGTCAGAGCCGGGCTTGCCACTTATAATCGCAGGGAGCAAGCGGAGAGCTTCCCCAATCCCTCCAAGGGGGAGCGGGTATGCCTTGTCCCTTACTTACTAAGGGGACTCGGATTTCCGATTCATCTATTCCTCCGCGGACTCCTGGAGTTTTACGGCCTCCGGTTGGATAATTTCACCCCCTCTTCCATATTACACATCGCCCGCTATGTTGCCATTTGTGAGCTGTTTTTGGGCTGCGAGGCTCATTTCGAGCTGTGGAAAAGGCTATTCTGCCTTGTGCCCCGCACACAGAAGGGGTCACTTTATCAAGTGGGCGGAGCCGAAATATGGCGCATCGTCGAGACCGGATACCCGTCCGGTACTCCAAAGAAGATGTCCGAAGACTGGCCTTCGGAGTGGTTTTGTATGGAGGACGTCCCTCTTCCAGACCCTGTTCGGCGGGGTCTTCCTGAGTTCGACAATGCTCCTCTGAAGAAACGTCGAAGTTGGCGCCCACAGAGCCCCCAGGAGGAAGATACCGGAGAAGTCCTTTATATGATGAACCAGATTAAAGCGCTGGCTCAATCAGGATTGACAACAATCAAGGTTATGTCAATATGCATAATGCTGGGGGTGCAACCACTTCAATATCGAGGGCACCCCATGTGGTATTTTAACGGGGAAGACGATGCCACCCGTTGCGGGCGTAAGGGACCGGACTCACCTACTGCTTTAGCAAAAGTTCTTTCCGAGTTATTCAAGGGAGAGGAAGAGGAGTTCATCCATATTAAACCACGGGACGGATTCTCCATGTACAACCCTCCAAGCTGGGTGAGTTGTACCCTTTTTACTCTCAACCTTCCCGCATTCTTCATCGTAGGTACTCACCTTGCCATTTCACAGCAGGAACTGCGAAAAGCGATAAGGGAGGTCAACAGCCCAGCTCCACAACCAGAGGACCCTGGCCGGGCACTCGATCCCGGACTTGAAGAGGATCCGGACATATTCGTGGAGCTGATAGACAAGAAATTCTATCAATTGAGCTGCGACGACGCCCTGGTGGCCATAACGGCCGACTATCCGGGACTACTTCCTGCGTCGCACGTAAGAAAAACTGAAGTCCCAACTCCCAAAAAAGGATTCGCTTTTATGCACTTCACCTACCATACACATATGGTGTCTTACAGGGAAGGCCTTCGGGATGCCATGCCGAACCTACAGCAACTCGCCAACAAGAGGCGCCGAAGCCGGGTAGGCAAAAAAGGAAGGCGGTCAGGATGGAGATGCCAGCACTGAGGTATAACATAAAACCTCATTTCGTGGTTGTCATCTTGCTTAAAATATAATGGAATCCGTGTTTCCTAGAAAAAACGCCGGCCGGACTATATCCGGAGAGGCTGCCCATCACGCCTCGACTAGTCGAGCTCCAGGGCCGGACATAGAGGTGGAAGCTAACGCGAGGCAGACGCTAGATGTTCCTCCTATAGAGGATGCAGACAGACTATTCGCTACAAATTCCAAAGTGGAGAGTGCCATGAATCACATGCGTCACTGGGCCGTACTCTGTGACGCTTATTTCTCACCAGAGGCATTTGATGCCTTCAATTCTGGAGACGCGTACATCCGTGCTACTCAAAATGGTCTAGCCAGAGCCACAGACTAGTATGTAAGGGATATACGGGTAAGTAAATCTGACGATTATATGTATTAGTAGCCCATGAGACTTGAAACAGTTGACACAACTGATTTAAGGATCATTTATTTGAGTGCAAGGCCCAGCTAGGGGCCGCTGTTGCCGCGTTGAGGGAGTCCGAGAAGGTTCCCTCTGGTAACACCTGTTTCCCTTGCAAAGAAGGCAGGTACCAGGTAGTATGAGGCATTTATGCAAATCTAACAATAGATGTTGCAGGTGACCCCAGAGTGAACCCGGAGGCCGTAGTGGTGAATGGGGCACGTGCTGATCGACAGCTAAATGTTGGTGAGCGCGTGCTTACGCGAATCAGGCAGGAGAAAAACAATCTCCAAGACGCCAATACCCGGCTGGGCGAGGAACTGAAAGATGTCCAGGCCCAGCTAGCGGACTCCGTGAAGGAGAATAAGCGGCTTCGACGCGACATTTTTAGTAATTGCTTGAACGAACTTTTAAAGGAGTTCGGCGAAGAAGCCAGCTGACAGAGTTGTGTCTGCAAGTATGCTGACGGGTTGTCCCGTGGAAGATATGCCCGGGTCTTCGGGTGATCTTCTACCAGAGCTCTCACAACTGCACGAGCAAGTTCGGCAGGTGATGTAGGGTATTTCCCAAGCATATTGGCCGTCCGCATCCCTGCCAGGAGGCATGGGAGAGCTTGTAGAGAAGCTCAAGGGAGCGCTGTGGCGCTTCCGATTATGGAAGATATCAGCTTGCCGACAAGGTGCGAGGGAAGCCTGGGCTATGGCGAAGACGCGATACACCAAAGCGGACCCAAACCACATGGCCGAGGTCAGACCTGTGGGGCCTGATGGGAAGGAGATTCCCGTCAGTTTAGTGTATGATCAAGTAGAATTAGCCGCAAAGTATTCACAACTGGATTGTAGGCTAGACAGCCTGTTAGATGGTATAGAAGAAGAATTTAATCAGTCTTAGTGACTGTGTACTTCAAGTGACATATGTAATGTCCCTATCCGGATTGTAAATCATTTGTCATGGCGGACCTTTTAGCTTCGACCTCTGGACCCGATAGTCCGGAGTGTGTCTGAATACCTGCTCGATTATGTAAAAACCGGGGTATGCATGGAAACCAGGTGTAGGGGTCATAAGTGCTTGGACAGACAAGTACCCAACTAGCTATGTTATATTACATGGGTAGTAAGAAACATCTTCCAGGGAGAATAGTTCCGTTAAGGGTTCCTTTCCCTGGGTACGCATGCCCTAATGTGCATGTCCGAACTGCGAAAAGGAACGCAGGCTATAAACATCTGGGGGCATTTTTTTAAATTAAATAAAAGTCATATTTTGTTCGCCAACCGAATATTCCCTTAAGAACGCTAGCTTTCGGCTTCACCCAGTCTGAGGTACACATCCGACTGACCTGGCAGTAACAATCGCAGAGGTGCTCCCCTTATGCCCTAGCCGAATTAACGGGAACGTAGGGCATAAATACAAGAGCCAGGCAACCCAGCTTGGCCAAAACTTAAGTCATATCGATGTATATAATGGCGAAAAAAGGGTACATGCGGAAGAATAACACATGTGCGGGACATAAGGTCCCGAAAAATAGTTATATTAAGCTTCTGTATAAGAAGCCCCCAGGTATAATGAGCGTGGCTAGCGTGGCGCGATTGTGCAACCAAGACGCAAGTTTAGCCCTTTAGGGCTCGGATGAGAAATAAAAGGAGAGGAAAGAGAAAATACAGATATGCAAAAAATTGACGGAGGTGAGGGGACGAACATATAGTCCGGCGCTAGGCGTAGAATCGTCGTAGTCTGGCTGCGTTCCATGGGTTTGGTCAAGTCAATTATCCGATGCATCCTGCAGACGGTACGCTCCACCGGTCAGAACTTGGTCAATAATGAAGGGACCTTCCAATTTGGGCTTGAGCTTGTTCTTTTTCTTCTCCAGCAGGCGTAGAACTAGTTCGCCAACATTGTAGGTTTTGGCCCGTACTTCTTTGCTTTGATACCTTCGAGCCTGTTGCTGATAAAATGCGGAACGGGCCTTTGCCACATTGAGCTCCTCCACCAGGGCGTCCAAACTGTCCTGCCGATCGAGCTTGGCCTCTTTTTCCTCGTACATGCACACTCGAGGTGAGTCATTAATTATGTCGCAAGGCAAAACTGCCTCTACACCGTACACCATAAAGAACGGCGTGTATCCGCGATTGCGATTCAGCGTGGTCCGCAGCCCCCATAGTACGGAGGCGAGCTCCTCTACCCAGTGCGTGTTTGATTCCTTTAAGGACCGCACTAGTCTGGGTTTAATGCCGCTCATGATAAGACCATTTTCTCGCTCAACTTGACCTTTAGTTTGTGGGTGATAGACAGAAGCACAGTCGAGCTTGATGTCTGCTACCTCTTGAGCATTGTGTTGGTTTTCCCCGAAGAGGAAGGGATGATGCAGCAAAGTAGCGTAAGTATTTCCCTTAGTTTTTGAGAACCAAGGTATCAATCCAGTAGGAGGCTACACGCGAGTCCCTCGTACCTGCACAAAAAAAAATCCTCTCAACCAACGCAAATAGGGGTTGTCAATCCCTATAAGGCCACTTACGAGAGTGAGATCTGATAGATATGATAAGATAATATTTTTGGTATTTTGTGATAAAGATGCATGGTAAAATAAAGGCAAAGTAAATAGCAAAGGAAGTAGTAGGAGATTAATATGATGAAGATAGACCCAGGGGCCATAGGTTTCTCTAGTGGCTTCTCTCGAGAGCATAAGTATTCTACGGTGGGTGAACAAATTGCTGTTGAGCAATTGACAGAATTGAGCATAGTTATGAGAATATCTAGGTATGATCATGTATATTGGCATCACGTCCGAGACAAGTAGACCGACTCCTGCCTGCATCTACTACTATTACTCCACTCATCGACCGCTATCCAGCATGCATCTAGAGTATTAAGTTAAAAACAGAGTAACGCCTTAAGCAAGATGACATGATGTAGAGGGATAGACACATGCAATATGAAGAAAACCCCATCTTGTTATCCTCAATGGAAACAATACAATACGTGCCTTGCTGCCCCTACTGTCACTGGGAAAGGACACCGCAAGATTGAACCCAAAGCTAAGCACTTCTCCCATTGCAAGAAATATCAATCTAGTAGGCCAAACCAAACTGATAATTCGAAGAGACTTGCAAAGATAACCAATCATACATAAAAGAATTCAGAGAAGATTCAAATATTGTTCATAGATAGACTTGATCATAAACCCACAATTCATCAGTCTCAACAAACACACCGCAAAAAGAAGATTACGTCGGATAGTTCTCCACAAGAGAGGGGGAGAACATTGTATTGAGGTCCAAAAAGAGAGAAGAAGCCATCTACCTACTAAATATGGACCCGTAGGTCTGAGGTAAACTACTCACACTTCATCGGAGGGGCTATGGTGTTGATGTAGAAGCCCTCCGTGATTGATGCCCCCTGCGGCGGAGCTCCGAAATAGGCCCCAAGATGGGATCTTGTGGATACAGAAAGTTACGGCGGTGGAATTAGGGTTTTGGCTCTGTTTATGATCGTTTGGGGTATGAGGATATATATAGGAGGAAGGAGTACGTCAATGGAGCAACAGGGGGCCCACGAGGGTGGAGGGCGCGCCTAGTGGGGGTGGGTGCGCCCCCCTACCTCGTGGCCTCCTGTTTCCTTTCTTGACGTAGGGTCCAAGTCTCCCGGGTCTTGTTCGTTGAGAAAATCACGTTCCCGAAGGTTTCATTCCATTTGGACTGCGTTTGATATTCCTTTTCTTCGAAACCCTAAAACAGGCAAAAAACAACAATTCTGGGCTGGGCCTCCAGTTAATAGGTTAGTCCCAAAAATAATATAAAAGTGGATAATAAAGCCTAATAATGTCCAAAACAGTAGATAATATAGCATGGAGCAATCAAAAATTATAGATACGTTGGACATGTATCAAGCATCCCCAAGCTTAATTCCTGCTCGTCCTCGAGTGGGTAAATGATAAAAATAGAATTTTTGATGCGGAGTGCTACTTGGCATAATTTTAATGTAATTCTTCTTAATTGTGGTATGAATATTCAGATCCGAAAAATTCAAGAGAAAAGTTCATATTGACATAAAAATAATAATACTTCAAGCATACTAACTAAGCAATTATGTCTTCTCAAAATAACATGGCCAAAAAAGTTCATCCCTAAAAAATAATATAGTTTAGTCATGTTTCATTTTCGTCACACAAGAATGCTCTCATCATGCACAACCCCAATGACAAGCCAGGCATATTGGTTCATACTTTAGTAATCTCAAACCTATAAACTTACACGCAATATATGAGCGCGAGCCATGGACATAGCACTATGGGTGGAATAGAATATAATGAAGGGGGTTATATGGAGAAGACAAAAAAGGAGAAAGTCTCACATCAACGAGGCTAATCAATGGGCTATGGAGATACCCACCGATTGATGTTAATGCAAGGAGTAGGGATTGCCATGCAACGGATGCACTAGAGCTATAAATGTATGAAAGCTCAACAAAAGAAACTAGTGGGTGTGCATCCAACTTGCTTGTTGCTCACGAAGACCTAGGTCACTTGAGGAGGCCCATTGTTGGAATATACAAGCCAAGTTTTATAATGAAAAATTCCTACTAGTATATGAAAGTGACAAAACAAGAGACCCTCTATCATGAAGATTACGGTGCTACTTTGAAGCACACGTGTGGCAAAGGATAGTAACATTGTCCCTTCTCTCTTTTTCTCTCATTTTTCTCTTTTTTTATATGGCCTTTCTCTTTTTTATGGCCTTTCTCCTTTTTTTGGGCATTCTCCTTTTTTATGGCATTTCTCTTTTCTTTATATTCCTCACTTAGGATAATGCTCTAGAAAATGATGATCATCACACTTCTATTTATTTACAACTCAATGAGTGCAACTCGATACTAGAACAAAGTTGACTCTATATGAATGCCTCCGGCGGTGTACCGGGATATGCAATATACCAAGAGTGACATGTATGAAAGAATTATGAATGGTGGCTTTGCCAAAAATACTATGTCAACTACATGATCATGCTAAGCAATATGACAATAATGTCTGTGTCATGATGAACGGAATGATGGAAAGTTGCATGGCAATATATCTCAAAATGGCTATGGAAATGCCATAATAGGTAGGTATGGTGGATGTTTTGAGGAAGATATAAGGAAGTTTATGTGTGAAAGAGCATATCATATCACGGGGTTTGGATGCACCAGTGAAATTTGCGCCAACTCTCAATGTGAGAAAGGGCAATGCACGGTACCGAAGAGGCTAGCAAGGATGGAAGGGTGACAGTGCGTACAATCCATGGACTCAACATTAGTCACAAAGAACTCACATACTTATTGAAAAAATATACAAGTCATCAAAAACCTCAGTACTACGCGCATGCTCCTAGGGGGATAGATTGGTAGGAAAAGACCATCGCTCGTCCCCGACCGCCACTCATAAGGAAGACAATTAAATAACACCTCATGTTTCAAATTTGTTGCATAACGTTTACCATACGTGCATGCTACGGGACTTGCAAACTTCAAAAAAAGTATTTCTCAATTTCACAACTACTCAACTAGCACGACTTTGATATTATTACCTCTATATATCAAAACAATCATCAAGCATAAAACTTCTCTTAGTATTCAAAACACTCTTAAGAAAATTTTACTAACTTTGAATACCTAGCATATTAGGATTTTAAGCAAATTACCATGCTATTAAGACTCTCAAAATAATCTAACTGAAGCATGAGAGATCAATAGCTTCTATAAAACAAATCCACCACCGTGCTCTAAAAGATATAAGTGAAGTACTAGAGCAAAACTATATAACTCAAAAGATATAAGCGAAGCACATAGACTATTCTAACAAATTCTAAATCATGTATGGCTCTCTCAAAAGGTTTGTACAGAAAGGATGATTGTGGTAAACTAAAAAGCAAAGACTCAAATAATACAAGACGCTCCAAGCAAAACACATATCATGTGGCGAATAAAAATAGAGCTCCAAGTAAAGTTATTGATAGAAGTAGACGAAAGAGGGGATGCCTTCCGGGGCATCCCCAAGCTTTGGATTTTAGGTGTCCTTAGATTATCTTGGGGGTTCCATGGGCATCCCCAAGCTTAGGCTCTTGCCACACCTTGTTCCATAATCCATCAAATCTTTACACAAAACTTGAAAACTTCACAACACAAAACTTAAAGTAGAAAATCTCGTGAGCTCTGTTAGCGAAAGAAAACAAAAGACCACTTCAAGGTACAGTAATGAACTCATTCTTTATTTATATTGGTGTTATACCTACTCTATTCCAACTTCTCTATGGTTTATAAACTACTTTACTAGCCATAGATTCAACAAAATAAGCAAACAACACACGAAAAACAGAATCTGTCAAAAAACAGAACAGTCTGTAGTAATCTGTAGCTAGCGCAAGATCTGTAGCCCCAAAAATTCTAAAACAAATCGCTGGAAGTGAGGAATTTATCTATTAATCATCTTCAAAAAGAATTAACTAAATATCACTTTCCAAATAAAAATGACAGCAGTTCTTGTGAGCGCTAAAGTTTCTGTTTTCTACAACAAGTTCAACAAGACTTTCCCCAAGTCTTCCCAACGGTTCTACTTGGCACAAACACTAATTAAACACAAAAAACACAACCTAAACAGAGGCTAGATAAATAATTTATTACTAAACAGTAGAAAAAATCAAGGAATAAAAATAAAATTTGGTTGCCTCCCAACAAGCGCTATCGTTTAACGCCCCTAGCTAGGCATAACAAGCAAGAATAGATCTAGGCATTGCCATCTTTGGTAGGCAATCCTTAAGTGGCTCTCATAATAGATTCATAAAGTAATTTAATTTTCTTTCTAGGAAAGTGTTCCGTGCCTTTCCTTAATGGAAATTGGAATATAATATTTCCTTCCTTCATATCAATAATTGCAACAATCGTTCTAATGAAAGGTCTACCAAGAATAATAGGACATGAAGGATTGTGATACGTCTCCAACGTATCCATAATTTTTGATTGCTCCATGCTATATTATCTACTGTTTTGGACATTATTGGGCTTTACTATCCACTTTTATATTATTTTTGGGACTAACCTATTAACCGGAGGCCCAGCCCAGAATTGTTGTTTTTGCCTGTTTTAGGGTTTCGAAGAAAAGGAATATCAAACGGAGTCCAAATGGAATGAAACCTTCGGGAACGTGATTTTCTCATCGAATACAACTCAGGAGACTTGGACCCTACGTCGAGAAACGTAACAAGAGGCCACGAGGTAGGGGGCGCGCCTACCCCCC